>NW_026925576.1:0-26157 GCF_032062105.1 Saccostrea cuccullata
GAGGAGTTCAGGGAAGACGGGGCTTTTTGCATAAAAAACGTCATTTTTCACCCCCATTTGACCCCCCGGGGCAAAATCAAAATTCCGAAACCTTACTGCACATCTACATGACACCACCAACCATCTCCCAAAAGATGATTAGCCTACTGTGTAAAATGTAAGAGGAGTTCAGGGAAGACGGGGCTTTTTGCATAAAAAACGTCTTTTTTCGACCCCCATTTGACCCCCCGGGGCAAAATCAAAATTGAAACTTTACTGCACATCTACATGACACCACAAACCATCTCCCAAAAGATGATTAGCCTACTGTGTAAAATGTAAGAGGAGTTCAGGGAAGAAAAGTGTGACAGACGGACGGACGGACGGACGGACGGACGGACATGAGTAACAACAATATACCCGAACTTTCTTTAGAAAGTGCGGGTATAATTAAATTTGCCACATTATATAAAATATCCTTCAATCGATCATGGTATCGTATGCGATAATAGTACAACTGTACAATAAAGGTCGTAGTCGTTTCAGGGATATCGCCCCTAATGCGTTTCGCTCCGATTTAATCAACGTAAATATTGATAAATTTTGAAGTGCCTTATAAAATATCACTTGTATTATTTTCAATCGATTAAGATCAATATCTAAAGAAGTCAATTGATGAATTGTGCAGTTCTTTTCCTATATTAGACCTAAACCTTTGTCTTTTTAACCTATAATTACAGAGGTACTACCTTACTCAGCTGATTGTGGGAATTCCAGTAAGTATAAGCTTTTGCGTTTATAAAATAATAGATACAAAGACAATACGAAATATAATATTTCCAAATATTTTTTTTAATTTAAACCCAATTCATATGCATAAATTAAATAAAGAAGAAACTTACTTGAAGATATATATACTCATGTACATGTACAGATTAAGATTTATTTTATTTTCATTAGATCTTGCAGGTGGTAATACAGTTGAAAATACAGGTAAATTTAATTCTGATTTGAATGCATAATATAATAGCATTTTTAACACAAACATTATACATTGTAGTACATGTATATATATTTTAATATCCATGCACATGAATTGCAGTAATTGTTAACCAAGAAAAGAAGGCATGTACAAATGATCTTTTTATGACAGAGGCAGCAAACGATGGAAAAGGTAAAGAGGAAAATTAATTATAATTCAAAAAATTGTTCTGTCTTTTTTTACCAGTCATCTATATAGCTATATCAGAAATGGAATCTGAACATTCCGACAGCAGATTCACGAAAAATGAAGGAGTCGTGGTTTTCAACCAGGCCATTTAGCGACTACATTGATAAATCGTCCTAAATAACCAAAATAAAATATACCAGTATTGCTTGAATGAAATAAATGCACAGTTACTAAAGTATTCAAGTGCAATAAGCAAACTTGCCTTGATGATCACAGATTCCCCGTACATTGAGAATAAAACGATATCCCTTTCTATTTACGAATACATTCTCATGCAATGTGGGTCCGATAATACTAACATGAGTGCCGTCCGCTGCTCCAATGACTCCAGGAAAATTTGCTATGCTATAGAAACCCCTTTTGATGTTGTTTATTTCATCAGCAGAGGTGGGCCACGTGATATAATCCTCTGCAATGTCAGCGAGAGCCTGAGATACATCGCGAACACTCCTACTGACGCTGGAGACGTGGAACCCCATCGTATCTCCTATAGTTTTCATATTGTCACCCGTTGCATAATATCGCAAAGCCATTTCTACTTGACTTATTGCTGCAAGTGAGTGGGATCTCATGGCTGGGCGACATAACTTAGGATCTAATAAATTTGCTAAATAATTAACTGTTTCTTGAGAAAACCTATATCTTTCTTGATATTCATCAGCATCGAACTCATGTTGAAAATGTCTAAAACTCTCTGTTTCCTCTGTCGTCTGCCGAAATTAACATTGAACAATAATCTAGAAGCCATAATTATCCACTGGTTAAGAGACTTAACCCACCTCTGTGGAATGGCTAGCTTTAGCCAAATATTTATCCACTGGATAGCAAAGTTAACCAGTGGATAAATTTTGACAGACAGAATTTAACCAACGGTTAAAAGTTAACCACTGGATAAAGAGATTTAACCAGTGGTTAGCCTTAACCAGTGTTTTGAGCAACTCAATTCAGAGTGAGAAATGCAATATGTACATTAATTTATAAAACTGTATTTTGCAAGCTAATGTTCACCCAATCGCAACTGTGTTAAACGTCAGAATTATACTTTTAAATGCCAAATGAAAAGAGAATAGCGAAAGCCCTTCAATGTGATGGAGAAAAGCTATTCTTTCTTTACTTAGTAATAAAAGCTGTTCCTTAATTTGATATTATTTAAACCTTTCACTTACAAATGTATGGATGCTATAGTGTTTTTACTTTTCTTTTACACAATATGTGCCCAGAGTATAACTCAGAGGCCGGTAGGATCGATGCTACAGCATGTCTGCTTGATGGCTGTCCTAACAGTACATTCTGGTCTAATGAAGTATACAAATGTAATGATATAAACCAATGTAATATTACTGTAATGGTCGAAAAAAACCTAAATTTTCAAAACATTCATATTATGAAATCTGTATTGTCTATATCCATTAAAGAAATATAAAATGCAATATAATTTCAAAAAATGGCTACCAGTATATTTTTCAATCGACTTCATCTATTTCAGTTTCCGTGTGCCTGGATAGGACTAGAATAGCAAGCACACTCAGGTAATTCTTACTGTTAAATTTTTTTAAAAGAGGGAGATATACGAGGGTTGATCTAAAAGTAATGTCACAACTTTGATAAAATTGCTATAAATCGACGTAAAGCAACAAAATTACACATGATGGAAGTTTTAAGACCTAAAAAATTCAAAGGAATATGATGTATACTTTTCAAAATATCGGATGTTAAACAATGCGCCCTTGTAGTAGTACCATTATACGCTCACTCTTTTCATAATTTAGCCCTCTGTCAAAATTTTTTGAACAGTAGTATAAGACAAACTCAAAAGTTAACATGTAACTCTATACGTCTGTCTTTTTTGATGTCAGCACGTTTCCGTCCGATCTCCTACCTCTCCGACTTCTTGTCCTCTGCTAATCATTCAGTGACCGATCACCCGCCCAAAATTGCTGAAACGATCTTTTAAAGATGTCTCTTATTTACATTCTTTATTCTGTAAGTCTGGTTGATTAACGAAAATATCGCTAGTGATGATTCCCATGTTTTAAAGCAAAAATCCATGACAACTCGTCGAACCTTTTATTCCCCGTTTCGACAATCCCTTTGTTCAATTCAAAAGAGTAAAACAACAATGTTTATGATCGCAAATACCAATGCCTTCATTAATTTTAAATTAAAGACCAGAATATTACGAGAATTGTGTCTTAAAAAAAATTAAGAGATTGTGTGCTTTTTAGAATCTTTTTAATGTGTTTGTCTTTGTCATTCTAAGATACACTTTCCAAAAACACATTCAAAAATACACTTTAAAACGTGACGTTCCGTTGTGACGCGGCGACACCCCCTATGCTCTGTGTTTTAAACATCTATAAAATAAATTCAAATAAACATTATTAAATTAAAATTTCAATGTTAATAAAATTGATATTTGTGCATCTTTTGGCATATTGTATTTGAATAAATGACGCGAAATATAAAAGATATGGACACTGTGACATTACTTTTGGATCAACCCTCGTAATAATGCTCCCGTAAAATTTTTAAAATGTTATTTTTGTTTAATGAGTGATAGAGAAGTTTTTTTGAAAAGAAAAAAAATGTGAGGGAAAAAATTATGAAAAATCACTAATATTGCAACCCCAATGCTTATAAATTGATTCAAATGGGTTTAAAATTGTATTAATAACTCACATTTAACCATGCAATGATTGTCCTTACTTATTTCCTATATAATATCGGGTATATATATTGTTACACTTTGGCTGAATATGTATTATTGTATTCATAAATAAGACGTAAGTTTCTCAGATTAACAAAATTTTAAATATCTGAATCTATTGTAAATATGTCATTATTACAGTTTGTCAATAATTTTACTTAAATAAATGAAATTTACACACAAATAAGTTCAAATATAAAGAAAATACCGTAAAAGCACAAATATTCGTGGGGGATTAAATTTCGTTTATTTCGTTGTTAACAATATTCAACGAAATTAAATCCCACACGAAATTTTATATGACTATATATTGAATAGGGTTACTTTCAAAACAACGAAATTAAATGCCCACGAAACTATTTTTGATGAGAAAACAACGAAATTTTATGCCCACGAAAATTTGTGCTTCTACAGTAGTATTTATTTTGAATTCAATTATCCCCAGTTTGGAGCCAAGGCAGTCCAATTTCACCATTTTTTTTTTTTACTTTTTGAAAAGTGCCTTTCTCAAAGAAGCTAAAAATTCTTAAAGTTTTCAGCACATGACGACTACAGAAGCCGACCCTCAGGACTCTATCAATCTCATAGTTATTATTGTTGTCATCGCCTGCATGGTACTTCTAATATCCACTGTCTCTGTTGTGATATGTATTGTGTTGAAAAGAAGAAAACAAACAGGTAATTACTTTTTACGATTAAGGGGTATATAGTTTTTTTCCCCTGTCCATTCGAGTGTGCCACCGGTCACGGTAGCCTTGTGATAGAACGTTCGCTTTGTGATCGGGAGACCCGGGTTCGATTCTCGTTCGCAGCGCCGTGTCAATTCTAAGACGCTAAACGATTGGCATTAAAAGTGAAAGTCACAGGTCTTTAGGATATTACTTTAAAAACGTAGGTCCCGTGTCGCGGTAGGCGTTGGAACGATAAAGAACCCTCACTGCTTAATTGCCCTGGGTGCCGAGTATAGGTCTAATTTTGAAGCCCTTCATCGGCATACGGTGACGTCTCCAAATGAGTGAAAAATTCTCGAGAGGAACGTTAAACAACATTCAGTCAATCATCAATGGAGGGTGCCAATTAGACAAAAAGAATCTCCTCTCGCCTTATGTACTCAAAATTTAAAATTTAAAAAAATAGATTTATTATTGCTTTGGTTAAGAGCGTAAGAAGAGTTGATGCAGTGAATTTTAATTTTAAATTTAAACATTTTATGTTTTATAACACCTTTAAAATAATGTTTAAAATAATATTTCACCAAATATCAGCCCAATTTAAATGAATGTTAAATTATATTACAGATAACAATCTAAACACAGAAGAAGATATTGCACTCAATGACTCAGGTAACGATAGATTTTATGACTCTTTTAATTCATATTTTATTGACGAAATATAGGATTTCCCATAATTTGTGCTTGGATATGATTTTTATCCATAGAACTTTTTGATGTTTTTTTATCCTTGAGTCTTGGCAAGGGGAAAAAATACATCGTTTAAAAAAAAAACATAATCATCAAAAATCATATCCAACCATAAATCACGAGATATTCCTTTCATCTCATGTTTTGAATATCACTATCGATCATTTACAATATTTTTTTAATAAAGGAATTTCCTTTATTTTACTTAAACTCTCACAAAAACACATTGTGTTGTAAAATGAATCGGATACAAAAATCAAATAAGAAATATCCAAGAGATAAAGGGATAAATATGAGATAAGCTAGAAAATTTTCAACTGCCCAGGGTTTTTTGCATTCGGCGTTTATGCAAATTATCAGGCAAGCCACTCGATTGATCACATCATGAAACCAAAAAATTAGACAGTTATTCCTTAATAAAAATGCTTCACATTTACATTTTACGAGTATGGAAAATCAATTGTGACGCCACAGGAAAACTTGAAAAATAAATCTGCTTCAGAAATTCATCACTATGCAATGACAGTGATATGTTTAATATGAAATAAAATTATTCATGACGCGTGTAACCAATGTGTGCTTGATCTCGTTGCACTGAGAATCAAACACTTCGTCACTAACGTCACTGACATTAGACTCCAGCGTAAAGAAACGGATGAGTGGATGTGGCAATTTCACAAAATGTTACCAAGAACTTTAATAAATGTTTCAACAAAATAATTTTTGAATAAAATTACACAAGAACTGTTGATTTCAACAACGTTTCAGATATACATCAGCAGCGACTATGACTTATCTGTCCTTTGAGTCATGTGACCTGTCTCCCCTTAAAGCCTAATATAAGTAACACAAAATTAATTTATGTTACTTTTTAAACAACTCAAAGTGGACTGCAAGTAAATAAATAATTTCTAAAAACATAGAGTGTATAGGACTAGCTATCAAGATGAATTTGAATGTATATTTTCTTTTTTTTTTTTTACAAGAATCTAGATGATCAAAACTGTTTAATTTTTTATAATACGTAAATGTTGATTCGAAAATATTTTGGAATAAAATTACACAAGAACCATTGATTTTAAAGTTTTACATGTATATCAGCAGTGACTTTGACGTAATCTATCTTTTGAGTCACGTGACATGAGTCCTGTCTCCCCTTAGAAGGAAAAATTAAATTATTGAAAGCAAGATTGATAAGAGATTAGTTAGTAAATCATTTCGTACTCTCAAAGGCTTTATCAAGATAATTTCAATTTCCTATATTAAGATAAGAGAGGTTTGAGAAATAAGGATGAAAATGAGAAATATTTCAACATCAGGGAAAACCATCATGCACGTGAGTACCACTTTTTATTAAGACACTGTGAAATTATTATGTTTGTGGGAGACCAATGTGTCTGGATTTCGAAGGCTCTTCTTATCCACAATTTATCCCCACGAACATTAATATTATTTTTCAGGACATTTATTCATTGAATCATAATTATGTGTATACAGTTTCCAACGAATCGCGTACCCGGAAAAAAATGTTCATAACCATTGATCCTTGTGAACTAAAATGATTGCACAGTATAATAAAAAAATACAAGCCTTCTTCTGTTAATTTCTAATCTTTTAAAACAAACGTACAGAATTATGTAAAAATTACAACCTTTTTAACTGAAAAATTGTATCATACCACATGAGTAAATTGATGTGAATTTTCGCATGGCAAGCGCACATATAAAAAGAGTTAACTTTCATTGTAACACTCAAAATAGAAATTACGTTAAATTCTAGGTTGCGCCACCTGAACATATTTAAAATTCACTATTAATTAAAAGATATGATTCATAGTTAATTTTACAAAAGAAAAGAAGATGTTTATCATTAACTGTGTTTGATAACACCTTGTTGGTCAAGAAATGTATAAACAATACAAAAGTATATCGGACGAGGGCAAAATATACTGTATCTCAATTGATTCGATACGCAAGAGCATGCTGCACGTATGTACAATTTATAAGACGATGTAAATTATTCACAAACAAGTTGAAGAAATGTATTATTTGAAAAATACTAATCTCACCTTTAATTTTTTTCTACAGTGACTCCAAAAACACGAGGAAATGTTAAAATATCTCATGAAGATGAGGATACACGACTCATTAGTATGTATCAAATAGAAAGCTGAATGATGTTATATAATGTTTTTAATTTTCATATCTTCAGCACGTCTTAGCTGATTTTGTTTATACTGAAACGTTATTAACTATAAATATAATTATATAGTATGTTATATAACTTAATTTAATCTTATATACCCCTTGATTGAAATTGTGAGGCAAACTGTTTTATAGTCTAAATTATTCAGATATTTGTCTGAATAATTTCCAGTAATAATCATATTGTCAAGACGATAAAGAATCTAACAAAAAGTTTAAACTTACCTATATATTTAAAGACGATGACAAGAGAATAATATAAGTTATATATATATATATATATATATATATATATATATATATATATATATATATATATATATATATATATATATATATGTAAAGCACTAAAAAACCAACAACACTGTATATCCTAAATGTCGGATCTACCAAGTAGATACAAGGTCACGGATGGAAATTTATATAAAGCACTAAAAATGACCAACGACACGAACAATAAAAATTGTCAAATTTTGGGACGCCCTGTCCCTTCCTCAGGACAAAGAAAAAAGTTAAAAAGTCATAAGAACAAAGGAAAAAGAGAAACAAAAACAACTAGCACTACTACTAAACTACTAAACACTAGATATTTACATACTTAATTACATGATGAATTGGAATTTTTACAGATACACTAATAAAGAAAGAAATCCGGACCGCTATGAAATGCGTCCGGTCTATCGGGTATACTCGGGTGAAGTGCGATTTACATAATTGAACGAATTAATTATGCTAATTAATTACGACAATCAGTAAATCGTACATTGTTCATTCTCTCAAAATGGCGTAAATTTACTTAATAAAGAATAATGAAGAAAAATAATATAGCAGGGATATTTAAACATATGAATTATGATCAATTATAAATTTTGAAATATTTAAGGACTTATTACCGGGAAAAAAATAATTAACAAAGGTGTAAGCAATACATAGTTATGAAAGTTGTTCGACAGTTGGTGACGCAAATTAACAGAAGAGTTTACACTAAATTGAGAGAATAATCTTGTTTAGTATCATCAGGAATTGGGTCTAGTTTACGTTCATTCTGGTGAAGTCATTTAGTTTGTTAATACCATTAGGGCGGAATGACTTCAATCTGTGCATCCAGAATTTTTCTTTGCTTTTTCTCTTTTTTATTGTTCGTGTCGTTGGTCATTTTTAGTGCTTTATATAAATTTCCATCCGTGACCTTGTATCTCTTGGTAGATCCGACATTTAGGATATACAGTGTTGTTGGTTTTTTAGTGCTTTTTATATCCTTTTTCGCCAACTGTATCTTCACAGATCCACCCGTATATCCATCATTTCTTTGTCTATATTTTCTGTTCTTATCATTTATTTTTGGTCATGTCTTTCATCATTTGACGTTTTTTACTATTTATTTTGTTTCCAACCTTTGCAAATACGTTCTTTCCACTTTTCCCTTTCGATTTTTACTCACGTACCGTTTGTTTTTAATATTTTTGAATTCGTGCACGAGTTATCTACGAAATCCTTTAGAATACAGAACAATCGTTCGTTGAATCTTTCGACTTAATACACTAAAAACTTTAAAGTAGTCTTATCATTTTGGCAATTCTAATTTCCATTCAAATATGTCTATTAAAGATAACCCAACATTTAAACTTCTAAAGAAAGAACATCAAAAATCAATAAAAACTGAACACCGGGTCTCCAATTTACAGACCTACTTAAAGTGTGACATTATTCCGAAAGGTTTTCAGATAAATGTTACACCTAACATAGGGCCAATCTCCAAACGCTTTCAGGAACGCTGGGACGTTATTACAAGTAGATGTTCTAAACAATTGATGTCACTCGTCTTTTCTGGGATATCCACAAGTTAGGACAATTGAAGAGTGAGATCAAGTCCTTAGAATCATCCCTCAACGATATCATGTCCCAGGCCGATCTTGATGAAGCCCATAATATTATAGACACCTATAATATGGCCCTAAAAAATAAAGTCAACAAGACTCAAAAAAAGAAATTTCTCCGCGACAGTGTTCCACAGTCTAGGAACAACTGGTCAGAGGTCAGAGTTAACAAAACACGCAAACCCCGCTCGAGACGCTTCAAACGCATTAAGACAATCGCGAGGGACGGACCCATACAAACTCCTGACGTCTGCCCAGTGCTCAATACATCTAGTGCTCCTCTCTCCGAATCGGAGACCTCACTTCTTTCCAAGGGGCTAAATTTCTGCCCCACGCCACATGAGGTCGACGAAAAACAAGTCAGAGAGGACACCCGAGCATTCTTCCGGAGACTTCGTTTGAAGGAGCACTTCTCTAGAAAAGACACCGAAGTAAATTCATACGACTCTTCCAAGCCAGATTTACACGATCTAGAGGAACACAAACTCTATAAGCCCAAGAGTGACTGGGAACCTGCACCGGGCAAGTGCGGCGCGCTTGAGTCGTATATTGACGCCGTTGAGTCAGACATAGAGAAGCTCCTTTCAATGCCAGACAAGACTCCCGACAATTTGAGTAAGGAAGAGAGATCTGCCTTACAATCATTAAAAAATCGGGATGACATTGTAATCAAGAAAGCAGACAAAGGCTCTACAGTTGTAGTAATGGATAAAGAGACTTACATGGCGGAGGCCCAAAGACAACTCTCAGACGAACGTTTCTATAAGAAACTGGACTCTGACCCTACTAAAGAATTCTCCACCGCCATTACCAAAACTCTTGACGATATGTTTGAGAAAAATGAGATTGGTATCAACGTCTATGAGACCTTAAATCCTATTGACTGTAGACCAGGACAATTCTATCTGCTTCCTAAAATACACAAAGAAGGCATGCCAGGTCGCCCCATAGTCAGCGCAATTGGACACCCCACGGAGAAAATTTCTGAATTCATTGATTTACATCTCCGTCCACACGTAGAGAATTTGCCATCCTATCTCATGGACACCACGGACTACATTAACAAGACGCCCTCTACTGGCCTCCCAAATCATACCCTCCTCGTGACTATGGACGTCACATCTTTGTACACCAATATTCCACACGATGAGGGTATCGAAGCCTGTAGAGAAGTCTGGGATAGTAGATCCATACAAATTCCTTCTACAGAGTCCCTTGCTAAGCTCCTTGAACATGTTCTCAAGTTCAACAACTTCATGTTTAATGGAGAACATTACCTGCAGGTTAATGGCACTGCTATGGGTACGAAAATGGCACCGTCCTATGCCAATGTCTTCATGGGCAGACTGGAACGCAACTTGTTACTTCAAGCACCATTTAAGCCCCATAGCTGGTTGCGTTTCATTGACGATATAGAAATGAAGTGGGTGGAATGTCGCGAGAGCCTCGAGGCATTCATTACGTTTGCCAACACCTTTCATCAGTCGATCAAATTTACAGTAGACGTATCTAACTCGAAAAACGTATTCCTAGATACTACATCTACCCTGATTGATGGTGAAATCGAATTCAGTCTCCACACCAAACCCACAGACTCCCACCTATATCTGATGCCCACTAGCTGTCATCCCCCACACACTTTTAAGGGAGTGCCTAGGGGTCTAGCCACCAGAATTCGACGCTCCTTATATCAGGAGCAAAGGGGTCTTCTTAAGTCCCACTTATGCAAAAGAGGCTACAATGCCCGCACCGTACAAACAGCTATTGATGAGATGACGGGACATGACAGGCAAAACCTATTACGCTACAAGGAGAAAGACAATAGCGGCAGGGTCCCTCTGGTAACCACATACCATCCCGTCCTTAAGAACCTTAGCGGTATCCTTCAAAAGAACCTACCAATTCTCCATTCAAACAAACGAATGGCAGAGGTCTTTAAGGAACCCCCATTGGCTGCATACAGACGCCCAAGGAACCTAAAGGACATGGTAGTAAGAACCAGACTGGACAACCCATTACCTAACGGGGGCTTTAAAACTTGCTCCGACAGAAGATGTCTTCTTTGTAAGCACAACACTGACACAGACAGTTTTAACAGCCCTGTTACAGGCCGCAGCTACAAAATACTAGGGAATTTGTCCTGTCATACTGACAACTGCATTTATCTCATCAGTTGCAAAGTTTGCTCCAAACAGTGTATTGGTGAAACAGGAGATCTCCGCAGGAGAGTCAATAACCACCGTTCGACCATTAGGACCAAAAAACTCAATGAACCTGTTGGGGAACATTTCAACCTTGAGGGTCACAAATGGGAGGACGCTAGACCCAATTCCTGATGATACTAAACAAGATTATTCTCTCAATTTAGTGTAAACTCTTCAGTTAATTTGCGTCACCAACTCTCGAACAACTTTCATAACTATGTATTGCTTACACCTTTGTTAATTATTTTTTTCCCGGGTAATAAGTCCTTAAATATTTCAAAATTTATAATTGATCATAATTCATATGTTTAAATATCCCTGCTATATTATTTTTCTTCGATTATTCTTTATTAAGTAAATTTACGCCATTTTGAGAGAATGAAACAATGTACGATTTACTGATTGTCGTAATTAATTAGCATAATTAATTCGTTCAATTATGTAAATCGCACTTCACCCGAGTATACCGATAGACCGGACGCATTTCATAGCGGTCCGGATTTCTTTCTTTATTAGTGTTCTTAAAAATTTCCAATTCATCATGTAATTAAGTATGTAAATATCTAGTGTTTAGTAGTTTAGTAGTAGTGCTAGTTGTTTTTGTTTCTCTTTTTCCTTTGTTCTTATGACTTTTTAACTTTTTTCTTTGTCCTGAGGAAGGGACAGGGCGTCCGAAAATTTGACAATTTTTATTGTTCGTGTCGTTGGTCATTTTTAGTGCTTTATATATATATATATATATATATATATATATATATATATATATATATATATATATATATATATATATATATATATATATATGGGACGGACAACTTCGGAATGGAAATTTTTCCGAACTTGCGCACCCTTTTCCTTTAAAGCTATCATCTTAAGGTTTTTTTTTAAAGGGTGGGGCTTTTATAATCAAATTGATTTATGAGATATTTGAGTTCAAGAAAAAATCCATGGGGAAACATGAACTTAAAAATACCCCACAAAAACCCCCACAAAAAAACCCATGGGGTTTATTTTTACCCCATGGGGGAAATAACCCTACTAAAATCAATGTAGGTTTTTTAAACCCATATGTTGCTTATATTGTCATATGGGGTTTTTTCTCCCACGTTTCTTTATCATGGGGTTTTAAATCCCATGTATTGATAGATTTACTGTAAGATAATTCCTAAAAACTTTTTTTTTCTTAGACTAATGGATCATTAGTATCTTCTCTGTTTTTCATTTTATAAAAGTGGATAGTTATAACAAATATCTATTATTTTTCAAATTTTCAAGTATTCATTCTTCAGATTCAGCCTTCATAAAAGAAGATTTATATGAAAACAGGTTTCTAAGGCAGTTGCCTCCCATAATGAAACATTCATCATAAAACTCTTCAGTGACACAGATTATTTGATCGATGACAATTAATCTGAATACATGTATTTAAAAAAAAGAAACAAGAAAATTTAATACCAACACAATATACACAATAGAAACCAATTCACAGTGTCCAAAGAGGGTCTTTTTCTTAACTAATATGTATTTATATATGTTAGGTTTATATGATGTCTAGTTTGTGGTTTTTTTTAAATCTCCATTTCCCTTGCATTCACCACGAATAAGATTGGATTTATTTAATTCATGTGCAATATATCTACATATTTAATTAATGGAACTCATTCAGTTATGTATCACAAAGTACAACTATTAAAATCTTTTGATTCACCCAAATATTTAAATATATATATATATATATATTGATTCATCTTTGCATCTCCGATATCATTTCCTCTGATGAAAAATTGTTACCTTGAACATTTAGACTAGCTACATGTAAATAGGTATTACAGATTGTTAGAAATTTTCTATGCATATTTAAACATGTTAAATTCAGTTTCAAAACACAAAGATTACAGATTTACATTCTTCTGATTTAATTTATACGTTTCTAACTTTTATAAATTGTTTTGGTTGCGTTCAATCTATGTTGAATAGAGTAATCAAGTGATTGTTTTTACTTCGGTAACTTTTATTCATCCCAACCATGTAAGTGTTATGTGTTGTTGAGAGTATGCCACTTCTAACCGCGGCATACATCTCATACATCAGCGTGTTAACAAACTGTTCATAACGCTGTTAATGCAAATTTGAGTGAGAGAAAATTTCTCATTTTTATTATTGCTATATCATTAAAACATGATTGGTACATTCAAAAAATAAACATGGGTTATATATGAGCTGTTTTTCTAGATAAATGGGAAACTATCAAACCAAATGCAAAAAGCTCTTCCCTTTGGTATTTGATTTTTGTTTTTATAAACCTCTTCAATTTGTATCTCTCTATATAAAACACACAAAAACCCTTTATTCCCTTTATAAAACTACCATGTTCTTATACCATTTTGGATTTCAAACGAAATGAAAATAAAGAGGGTTTTTTTTAATGATCGATACCTTATTTTAGCCATTCAGTTTTAACAATCTCAACATCGTTTTAAATTCCTAAATCGAATCCTCGCTAATAAATCGGTGTATACGGTATTTACCCAGCGGTAGCCCTAACCAAAAGTAGTCAATGGCATGTTAATTTTTGATATTACAGAGTTAAAAAAAGATAAAACTTAAGCCGTCATAAAATCAATTTATTCGCTTTTCTATTAAAAAAAAACAAATCTTTATTGTAGGCGATACAGACGAAAGAGAGAACTACACAAATATCAATTTTGATATTTCACGTGTGTGGGTGATTGTCACTAAAGACACGATTCAAACTGCAAAATTACTACAGCCAATAATCCAAAGGTATGGCGTCTCTAAGCTTGCCTACATTAACAATATACCAGGGAGTTGGAAAGCCGAATTAAATCAAAAAGACATCATGATATTCCGCTCCGGTTACTTTTCAGCTGGAGAACAAATCACAAAAGATTTTGATGAACTTTTTGATCATTTAAAAATTCATACGGAACTCTGTATAGTGTTTGAAATTACTAAACAAAATTGGCAAAGTCTGAGAAAAGATATGAAATTGATCCGAAGTGCTAAGGTGATTCAGATTTCAGAATGAACGAAAGAGGTAATATTACCCAACGTTTGACTATACACAGTCAGATGTAGGACCGGTCGGTTAGAGAAATGAATACAGATTTTATTTTTACTGAGCCTTACATTTAGGACGACTTGAGCTGAACTCTGATATATTGAAACAAATTCAGTGATATCAAGTGATCGACAAAGACAATCCTGAAAAGTTGATTTAAAAAAAAGGGGGGGGGATGCTACATTGTATGTAAATTGCTGTTTAAATATTTTTTTTTATATTTTATGTAAATCAAGTAAAAGCATGCATTCTTAACCCAAATTTAGAGTTATATACTTTTTTTTCTTAACATTACCAACCGTTACAGTTAATGACTTTTGATTGTTACATTACCGACATTGTAAAGACTTGAATGTCTAAGATAGAACACCAACTTGAAGTCAAAACCACTATCTTACCAATTCCGTATATGATCACAAGTACAGTTGTAACAGTAGTAGACTGGATTTTAAAAAGTAATTACACTTTATATTTGAATATTATGAAAAGAAAGGGCACTTAATTAAGCAATACTTAATGGGGCCTTTTTATGTGTCATTTTACTATAAAGAATATATTACCAAATCGTTCTCTTTATGTAATAGTTGGATACTAATTGATATTTCTAATTAAAAAGCACATTAAGCATCATCACCTAAATCAGCTATTCCAAATCCAAAGTCGTATCGAACCCCCTTTTTAAGTTTCGTTTATGTAAATCAAGGGGAAGAGATACTTGTACATCTGATGGTGGATCATAGTCGGGCGCGTTTGCGAAATGTTACTTCCTGCACCAAATCTATCTTTAAAAATTGAATGAAGTTGTGTAGTTGCCTTTAACCATAATGTTTGGTATTCTTGCATTTGAAAAATTACAATAATGGTTTCACTGGTTTTGAAATAAAGAGGATTGTTTAATTAGGTGGCTTTCAATACCTGTTTCGTTGTCTTGCATGAATGTTAAAAATGTTTGACCCTAAGTCGTCTATGAATGGCACTAAACTCTTTTTACCCTCCCGTGTTCTTAAAAAAACTACATACAAATATATCTAAGAGGCACAACTCTGACTAATGATACAAAATCTGCCTATGTTTTACAGTGAGCACTTTTGAGGAATGTTTACCTGGGTAGAGCTCACGTGACTATCAGTATTTTAAATAATTTATTCCACACGTGGGTTCAACATGGTCATACAGGTAAATAGCTCTCACTTGCTATAGGAAAAAAATGTACTTTTTACATATTTTTAATATTTTAAGTACCAGCCTAATCGTGTGCAAGTTTTCTACTTTCACACAAGTTTTCTAAATGTACTATGCGTCTTTTGTCATTCGTACAAGTTTGCACAACGTTAGGATCATAGTAACCAATAGCTCTGAAATGAATGACCGTTCTCGATTTATTACAGAAAATCACAAATGTCGGCTGAACCCTACCACAATGTATGGTTTGTTCTTTGTATATTCGTGAATTTCAGCGGTAAAATTTGTTGAATCGTATGGTTTAGATATCAGTCAATGCTTTGAGATGAAAAATTTTGCTTAATTTGGTTGTTTATTTTTTCAACATTTTACCGGGGCCTATAAGTGCGCTCGTTCTTTAAGCTCTTGTCTTTATTAATCATAAGCACTCATATAATACATTTTAAAAATATCAACACATACTGATTATATTTTAATGGTCTAACAACTGTTAAAGGTGCATAGACACAGATTTGAAGTTAATATATTCTGTATATAATATCACGACTATATGTTGTAATAGTATTTCACACGTATTTCATAAGTATTAAGAATGAATTAAAATTTGTGAAAGTGTAAGGATGTGTCAATAAAACCCGTCCAAAAATATGAAGTTTCAATAACGTTTAGATGGAAAAATATTAAAATATTTTTTTGTGAAATGCTATTGCAATATATAAGTCAAGATATTATACAGAAAATTTGAGAAATTATTAACTTCAAATCTGTGTTTATGCACTTTAAAAAGTTGAAATCAATTTTATAATACAATAAATTATTTATTGTATTATTAAAAAATTAAAATACCCACCGCGATTTACATGTTATAATGAAATTGCACAATGTGCATTGAAAGGTTACAAGTAAATATTGGCAAATCGATGGTTTGTTAAATACATACCGTATTATATGTGAATGACTGTCATTTTCAAGTGAACTTACTATGAGGTTTAGCCTCAGTAAAAGGAGTCTAAATTTAATAAAATAAAAATTATAATGGAAAACATTTATTTCTGTAAACTTTATCTAAGTGAATTAAATTTTATTTATCTTAAATAGTCCTATAGTTTAAATAACTATTTTTGTTTTACAGCCGTGTCAGATCACGATGACTTTGTATGATTGGTCTGTTTTTAGTATTTAGATATTACGACAATTTAAACAAATGCATTTTAAAGTTTAATCAATGTATTTGGACTTTTTCCAAGGACTTGAACAGGACATACATTATTTGTCATCAGATGGAAAACCAGCAATGTAGGTCATGTGCATGCTAGGTGAATCTCAATCAATAGCAAGATGTACTGTGTATAAATCGATTACCTCATTGATTGATATGACTAACACTATATACTAATATATATTTTTTAAAAATCTTTAAGGACTTATATCGAAAGTTTAAACAAAGATAAATAAACCCACGATGATTTCAAGGTAGTGAATTAGGCATGTGATCAGGAAATCATGCGACGTTTGTATGACCTTCATAATAGCCTGGCATGTGTAAAATATTGATCCACCTTTAGTTTATTTAAACTATTTAAGGTGTAGTATATCCCTCTGATAAAAGAGATAACTTCCTGAATACATTTTTCCATAAAATTCAGTAAATTGCCAATTCAAACTTTACAGATTTCATTAATAAGGACCATTCTGTAGTCAGCTCAGTCAAATCTGTTCTAATGTACAAATGTTGATTTTTACTTTCTATTGCCAATACTTTCATTAATTATTTATAACAGTTTACTTTAAACATTTATACTCAGTTCCTTTTAAGATGTAAATTGAGATATTTTCTATCTCTTAATATAAGTCATTTGATTGTTACAGAAATTTCCGATTCAGAATTGCTTATAAACATTTAATATGTTGTTTCACTAAAAATATTTTCAAGGGCGATAATGGAAAGATAACTCTTGTTGATGGATGCGTATTATTTTACAAGCACAGAAAACATTTTGATATTCTGATTTAAAAGGCAACGGTTCAGTATGTTTTCTAATGAGAATTAGATATGCACGATAGTAAATATTATTGTCATATAAACCTCATATTTCTTCTTCTATTGTGAGATTAAAATTTTTTCTTTTTATTTATCATATCAAATTTTCGTCACATGATTTGACATAATATTCATTTCTGAAAAAAGTAAGCAACTTGTCAAACTTTAAGCCGTTGATAAAAAATATATGATTGGAATTAAAAAGAACATGGTGAAATATGGAGCAGAGGGATATTTCACCTTTAGGATAAATGATACAAAAGAAACAAACACGCTGTTGTAAAAAATCTTGAAATGAACGAGCTCCTTGCCCATTCCCTTACTTGTCCACAGAAGTTAAGATTCTTCACATATGTTCTCAATGTTTAAGATGTGTACCTTGTTGTCGCCATGTGTCACTTTCAAAGGAGTGAAATGATTTACTTTACAAATATCCTTTTTTTTCATTCAATGTTTAAAAATAAAGGTTCCTGTTTACTGCTGCCCCGTGTAAACATAATTTTAGTTTACACAATATTGTTATCTGAATAATCTGTTGACTACAATAGGGGTAGAGATTCATTTAGTTTGTCTAAGTTATAAATATACATATTAAGTGGAGATTAAATACAACACAATATATTTGAACATCGTTCATATCGGAAATAAGCGTGCATTTGAAGCCTTACAATGCCAAAATATCATTCATTTACTTTTTTGATTATAAAAACTGGATTAAGAAAAGAAATTTGGATGATTCTAAAGGTAAGGTCATATCACGTATATATTTGAATTCAAGGAATCTTTAGATTTTTAAATCATTTTCATTACATTAAAACTACAATAACTAGGTTTATGTATTTGAAAGATTTTGAAATTGCTAATGTAAATGAAAAAAAAATATCTTAGACACCTTCTTTCGGTATGTCACTTCAAAACAGACTGGTGTCCATGGTATTTCTACTTCAATATTATCATCTGCTCCTAGTTTGTATTATTTTATTAGTTTTTGATCTTGAATACTATTTGTTATCTCCATATGTTTCATTCAATCATTTTATTATGAATTATGCATAGTGTATTACAAAGCATTTCCTGGCTATCATTGAGAAACATGAAAAAAATCTTATTTGACATTATTCTAATAAACATTGGTATCTAAGTCTATATTACAGGACATTCACTTTCTTAATAAATGTATCTTTAAGAATACTTTAGAATCGTTATAAAATTCTTACAAACAAAGAAATATGGCGGGTTCCAGTCAATGTTCTAGGTCTGCTAATAACGGGGCGCAAATGGTACCCATGGGAATGCCAATAGATTGCTGGAAGACCTGGTCTTCAAAAACAATTACAGAGTATGGGAAAAAGAAAGTTGAAATAATTGATTATGACGTCTTAATGGATCTAGCATCAAAAATAAGTTTAAAGTCAATTAACTAGATCTCGACCTTAAGCAATCAGTCATTTCTTAAACTTCAAAATGCCAATAAAGGATTTTATTCTTTTAATAATTATTTTGTCAAAAACATTCTGATTGTTCACACAAGTACTTGGAAGCTCATATTAAAAAAGATGCTCGAGTTTCTGATTTACACTGTCCTACGTCGTAAACAGAATTATATAAAACTAGTATTTTTATGGAATTCAATTTGAAATCATGTGAAAAGTATTCACGATACCTATTGTCAATTTGGTATTATTTTTAAAGAGAGGCCATGAACATACTAATCACTGTATTCTGAGAGACTGTAGGGAATTTGGATACATTTCCTTTGTCTAGTATGAAAAACCCCCATAGTCATGTCTGGTTTTCTTCATTTTTCATTGAAAATGACAATATGATTTTTCATCTTGTTTAACAACAAATAATGGCCCAAAACACTTTATTTGACCAAACTAAAGATATAAAGCATCATTAAAGGAATTGATTTCTCAAATTTGAGAAATCTGTAGGCATTTTTTATTTACTAGATCTTGTCCTTAACCTTCATTTTCTTCAGTAAAACATGGGAGTTTAAAAGCCTATGATTTGCAATATCCATAATCGAAGATCCGAGCCTATATTCTGGTGACGAGGAATAAAAAACTGGGCTTTAGTTGAACTTTTCTTTAGAGGACTTTTTAAAAGTACCAAAGAGACAGTGTAGAGTTTGGTGCGAATATAATGTAGACCTATAATTGTTGATGTACAAAAGGCAGTATTGAATCAAAATAGACCTCGTGTATTAAAGGGGCCTTGACACAGTTTCAGCCAAAAAGTTTCATTTCCTTTTTTTATGTTTACAAATGCTTAACTAAGGTATTTCTAATGATATCAAAATTTTGAATTTCAGTTGTAGAGATAAAAGACAACCCAACCTCCCAACCTTTGTTTTGTAAACAAGGCTTGTGTCATGTTTTTGTTCACATAGGTTAAACATGCTGATATGTGTTCGTTCAAAGCAGATTTTTTCAATAAAGAAGTTAATTCTAAATACAATTAGACATTTTCTAATGATTTGCTGAATCTCGTTTTGTTATAAACATGATATTTTCTAAATGTAAACAAAAGCAAGGCACGAGCCTTGTTTACATTATGAAGAATTCTGAGTCCTGTATCTCCTTTGTAGATCAACAAATGATGTTCAAAATTTTTGCTGGTCATTAGAATTGCCTTAGTTAGGAATTGTAAACATTAAAATTGGTAAAATAATTCAGTGGAAACTGTGTCCATGCGCCTTTAAAGGTTTATTGTTAGACCGATGCCCATGACTACGCTTACCTCTCTGTGTATGGTTAAAAGTTCCATCACATTTACATTGGTACACTGTGAAGTGTTAATATTTCATTGATTTTAAGGTAATGTTACGGAAGTTAATGCTTGATAAAGTCTTTCTGTTTCTTCTGTTTCGGTAAAAAACATCGTTACGGAAGTTAATTTCCCAGCAATTCCAAAAAGTTAAAATTCTCGGCTATAGTTAAAATCAAGGCTTGTTTTGTGATATGCAAGAATGAGGCATTTCGCTCCCAAAATGATAAAATATGTTATACCTTTAATGCTAAAACCTTCCTGAAATACCGTTACGGAAGTTAAATTTGTAAGGAGATGTTTTTTCTCTACTTCATTTTGATATGTCGAAAATGTGATTGTACAAAACGATCTAATTTGCAACTAGAATCAATGATACAAGGTTCCGTGTTCGATTTCAGACAAGTTTCAGTTCTTTTTGAAACCTGCATTATGTTTTGAAATTAAAAACATAATCGTTAAAAATCGTAAGTTAATCGATTTTTACCGACTTGCAATGATTTTGCATGAAAGAAGATCCCTGCATTTATTTTCTTTTCATAAAGGGTAAAATCTTTTTACACATCCATTGCAATCTGCTTGGAACTCTTTTACGGCTGAGAATTCCATCTTGAAATTTGTAAATAAATGAAGCCAGTTTAAGATTTGCATTGAAATACGTTTTCAACATTACATTGTGTTCATATCGATACTTTATCTACATACATATCGGTAAATATCTAAAAACCATGTTAAAACCAATCTTAAAGTTTATAGTTAATATAACGGTAAATTTAATTTGTCTTCGACACAAAAGATATCTAAATTGGGCATGTTTTTGTAGAATGACTGAGATGTTATTTATAAAATTAAAAAAAAAATGTAAAAGCATCAGAAAATATGCCTGTTCACCTTTGTCTTATCTTATCATTTGAGCGTCCTTCTTTCAGTTGATAAGAGATATCATTCAGTAGGATTTTAAACTGCCTTAGAAAGAAGAGGATTGTGGAAAATTTATTATTTGTTTGTTTTGATATCTTGGCTTGATTTTTATTTCTGATGAGGCCTTTTTTTTAAAATAATGTTTGCTTGCCCTCTCCTTACTGAGGGTAAAATTATCAAATCGTTTGGTAGTTGGAGGAAAAAAAATCCAGAAATTTTACCAATTTTGTTGGCGGGATAAGGGGAATAAAAAGAAAAAAATATCGTGTTCTGGAATTCAAAAAGAGTTTTGGGCCATTTTTAGTCAGTCGGTCGGGAGAGGACAACCAAACAATATTTTAAAGATGGCCTGAAGGAATGTCTCTATTGACATTTGTCAAGTTGTATTGAACTTGAACATAAAAACAATGTTTTTAAAAAAAATTTTTTTTTTCATTTTTTTCCCAATCGAATTAACAAGGAAGTTAAAGTACGAAAATGCAGTTGACCAATAACTTTTCAGCATCCGCATAGTGATCGTATTTTACATTACGCCATAATTATACAGACAAGTGAGATAGCAGCCATGTTCAAAATAAGGAACACCTTATGTCCATTTAATTTATCCAGATGGAATGAAGAAAGGAATCTGTTTAATTGTTCTAGTAGTACCAATGTCTACCACTGTCTTGTTGACGAGAGGAACAGATCCGGGGAGATATGTATACAGTCTGTCTGGGTTCAAAAAGGTATTTTATCTTTACTATATTGATTTTTTAAAATTCTCTCTCTATATATATAGTTATTATTCAGTTCTTACAAGACGTAGAAAAACGTAGTTATTTGAAGGAGGGGCATTAAGAGATACATTGTTTAGGAAGGACTTTGACCTTAAGTGTCTATCAAATTTCCCAGGTAAACTTTTAACTAATCGATAAAATCTCAGAGAAACACCATCAAGCAATGGAATATTTCGATAAATAAAGAAAAACTAGATAAGATATATTTCCGCTTTCGCAACTGAAAGTACTCTCTCTTTATGAGAATTTCTTTTAAATTTGCTTTCGTGTATAATTTTTTTAAGGAATTACAGCATAATATGTACTTGAGGTACCTTGAGCAATGAGCTCACTAAATGACGCCCCTGCTTCCCATATGAATACAACGGCAATGCCCATGTTTTGCTGTGGGAAACCCAAAATATGTGTCGGATTAAAAAGTAAAATAAGAGGTCACAAGGCAATATGTAATAAAGATTCAGTTAAAGTTTGATCAAATTTCATTCAGTAGTATGAGAGGAGTTGCGGATAAGAGATGGGTACCCCAAAGCCTAACAGACGGACGGACGGACAAACATGTAGTATGTTGTTTGTTGTAATAATAAATCATTATGTTTTCTGTTATCTGTGTAAAAATTTCTTCATGATCTGACATGAACATCATTTTGAAAAAATGGGCAACGCTTCATATTTCATTGTGGTTTCTATTTGAAGCTGATGCTATAGTTCTTGACAAAAAAAATTTGAAATTTAGAGCAGATGGTCGAAACTCCCTAAAATAGTAACCAGTTTTCAACGAAATAAATGGCACTTCAAATGCAACACATGCTAAGTTATCCATAAAGAATTACCACGATTTACTGTGCAGAGGATACCATTTAACTTAAACAATGGATCCATTTGTTGAGCAGAAAATGTTACAACATCATTATGCTTGACTGAGAAAGAGAGTCATTATCATTGTAACAACTGCACAAAAATCGATTCACGATGTCGACACATTTTGTTCACTTGATTTTTTTCCTCGCTTAACGTCCCGTTCGAGATTTTTTATACCCCCCCCCCGCTTAAAAAGTCAAAGGGTATACTGTAATCGGTATGTCCGTCCGTCCGTCTGCCTGTTACGCTTTGGGGTACCCATCTCTTATCCGCAACTTCTCTTATACCACTGAGTGAAATTAAATGAAACTTTCACAGAATCTTTAATACATATAGCCATTGTGCCCGCCTATTTTATTTTTTGATCCGACACATATTTTGGGTTTCCCGGCCACAGCAATACATGGACTTTGCCATTATAATCATATGGGAGGCGGGGGTATTACTAGTATTAAGTGAACTCATTGCTAACAGTACCTCTAGTTTCTTTTACTAAGACGCCACTACTTGCCAGTAGCGTACTGGAAATGTTAGACCTATATTCGGCACCAAGAGCCATGGATAAGTGAAGGATCTTTGCCGTGTCAGGACCTACAGAAACCCGGGATCTCTATTAACATGGCCTCATCGTAGGATCGTAGGGGCTTCTCATTAACCATCAACCTTATACCTCGATTGTTAAAGTTCCCCAGAACAACAGTGACACGGGGGTTACCACGTGATCATTAGATAGCTAGCTGTTTTGTGTTTTAATACAAATTCACTATCATAATCAAGAAAGAGAATTCATATCATATATAACACGTATAATATCATTACATTTATAACACTTACTAAGAAATTGATGTCGATCAATGTTAACTTATAAACATTACATATACATATACTTGTTTTGGTTAAATGTATGTACTTGTATATACTAGTCTTACGTTATAATACAAATGTGTCTGTTATAATGCCTTTATGCTTTAAAAAAGTCTTTTAGCAGCATATTTACCTATCAATATTGACAATTACGTATAATTTCTTTTTTTATCGTATAGGTTACTGTCCTGAGTACAACAATGACGCTAACACGGTGGACACCGTCCCCTGTGATTGGTCAGTTAGATGTCCCAATGGACCATTTCAGTCTTATGATGTCTATCAACGTAAGTAATCAAGGTCATAAGCGCACGCAATGAGTGTCCAGATTATATAATCTCAGCAAGATTCGTCGAGACTTATAAAGTTAGATTGATTTACCTTTGGATTTTCAGAACGTTTGAACAATCAAAGTACTGAAAGTACTGGGAAGCGCTTAGCATATTGATTTGAAATTCATCAGAATTATTTTGAATTTAAATTTCCTATTGTATTGATTTTAAGCAATAGGTTGACAGTGCGACAGCGCTAGGGCGAGCACAGGGTTTGTTCCCGTTTTGCACACATTTGATAATTAGGAATAGAACAATAGGTGTGAAATGTGTTTTGATAACAATTATAGTCTGATTTCCGGTTAGGATTTACCTGGGTTTACCTGTATTTTTCCTATATATCATTTACAGCAAGAATAGATATCAATTTAATGTGTATGAAATCTATGAATATTTATTGCAAAAAGTGAATTTATTGAATAATTTCTTTAATATTAATTATTATATTCAAAAAATGACGGCCACTTCTTTAAAAACAAAATTAATTTTTGAAGCTGATTATTCAGAATTTGACCTATTACTGATTACTAGTCATGATTTATTATTTAGTACAAATTTCTATTCTGTTATAAAAGCAAAGATTGAAATAATTGAAAACTTGCAAAACACTTATTTTTTTTTTTTAAATTTATTTAGAATTTTATTTTCCAATTCTCTCCTATAGGTTCACTTTTCCCCTATCTATCAGTTTTGGTAAAGACTAGACCGATTAAACTAATTATCTCACCTGGCCAGATTCCCGTTTTACACACATTTTTTTCTATGCCTAAAAGTTAAATGTGCGCAAAACGGGAACAAACCGAGCACAGTTGTTTGGTACATAATCAAATACAAGTATGTGAGTTCTGAAATCTTCCCGTTTGATTATGAAATTCAACATTGTCTAATGCCTTTTTATTTTAAGCTTTTTACATTTTCTTCCTCTGTCAAAACTGAAACTGCAAGAAAATATTTATCCACGTAAAAATAATTTCTTTCCCCATCGCCTTGTTGGAATCTATTAGAGGTATTTATTGGAAGGGAGATGGTAATCGAGACTTAGACTTAGAATTATACTTTTCTTCTTTGGAATTAAAAAAAAAATCATTTAACCCTTAAAAGCATTTTTTGACTATTGTTGAAATGATTTAAATGCTTCACTATTTTTACGGACGCTTGATGCTTCATACCATTCTTTCTTGGATCTTCACTACCATGCAAAACATGCAGAGAGGAGAAACATATTGTTGTGCTAGTTGAAAAGGACTACTGAAAATAATTGCTCATAATTTTTCTGCTATTTCAATGATAACTAATTCAAGAGACCAAGAAAGAAAATATATGCAAGTATTAATCTCAAATATTAAGAAATCTTCATGAAGATGTACAACATTGTTTTATTCTGTTTTTATTTAATTTTCATTAAGAATCGGCAAAACAGCTGAGGCACATTTTTACATAAACTATTTCTTCCTTATAGTTTCCTACTTCATGTATCAAACTGTTTGCTTAACATTACATTAGCCCTATTCCTGTCCATTGCTAAGAACGTTAATTAAGGTTTTAGCGTTTTTCGCCATATCCTGCACACTACACACAATTTTAAAGCATACTATTCCGAGAAATAAGTTATACTATTTGAATGGATTTGTTTAAAAAACAACCACCTCATGCCTTACAAGCCTGTAAAGCCACAGAAACGGCCTTTCCTTTTGAATTATTTA
>NW_026925577.1:0-26550 GCF_032062105.1 Saccostrea cuccullata
TTGAAATTATAACTTTTAAAAACGGAATTCTATTCAAAGCAGCAGCACTTTCCAGAAAGTACTAAGTATGCAGAAACAATTTAAAGTTTGAATTTTTAATTTCAACTAGGGTATGCCCTTGCAATATTGAAATTTGTTATTGACCTACATTCCGTGTACCTACTATGTATTCATCACGTGACTGTCCATCGATGGGACCAAACTCCATACAGTACAGAGTAGGTTATACTATGCTATTTCCGTAAGTTTTTAAAGTTCTGTGATAATAGAACAGCTGAATAAAAATAAAATCAGTTTTAAAAACAATTCCCGTTTTTGCACTTCTATTTTCCGTTTATTTCTCATAGTAAGCCTTAACAGTGCTGCGAAATGCCAAACTTTTACTTTTGCCATAACTTTTGAATAGTAGGTACTAGGATTTTCATATTTCATATATGTATTGTTTGTGGCAAAACCTTTCATTGGATAACAACAACCTTGACCTTTTGACCTCGATTTTGGAGATTTACGTACTTATGAAAAAACTTTAACCTTGACCATAACTTTTGAACGGTGAGGACGAAGGTTTTCATACTTCACATATAGAATCTTTGTGAGAAGATGTTTCATTGGATACCAATAACTTTTGCCCTTTGACCTTGACCTTGGAGTTTTAATTACATTTTGAAAACTTTAACCTTGGTTACAACTTTTAAACATTAGATACTAGGACTTTTATATTTCACATATGTATTCCTTGTGGCAAGACATTTCATTGGATACCAACAACCTTGACCTTTTGACCTTGACCTTGGAGATTTATGTACTTATGAAAAAACTTTAACCTTGACCATAACTTTTGAACGGTGAGGACTAGGGCTTTTACTTCACATATGTGATCCTTTTGAGAAGACCTTTCATTGGATACCAATAACTTTTACCCTTTGACCTTGACCTTGGAGTTTTAACTACTTTTTAAAAATACTTTAACTTTGGTCACAACTTTTGAACGGTAGATACTAGGACTTTTATATTTTACATATATATTCTTTTTGGCAAGTCCTTTCATTGGATATCAACAACTGACATTTTGACCTTGACCTTAAAGATTTATGTACTTATGAAAAAACTTTAACCTTGACCATAAATTTTGAACAGTAAGGGCTAGGGCTTTCATACTTCACATATGTAATCCTTGTGAGAAAATTTTTTATTGGATATCAACAACTTTGACCCTTTGATCTTGACCTTGGAGTTGTCCTACTTTTAAAAAACTTTTTTCTTTGGCCATAACTTTTTAACAGTCAGGATTAGGGTTTTCATCCTTCAAAAAAATCAACTTCAGTGTTACTTTCTAAATAAATGATATATGATAGGATGTTCGTATTACACACAATATGTCATAAAAATAACATCTCACCCACAAAGACACCGAAAGCGGGGGACCACAATTCTTTGAATTTGCTTGTTATATACACATTCTTTTTGTGCCCGGATTGATAGATTTGGGGCGCATATTGTTTTTGTCCTGTCTGTTTGTAAACTTTAACCTTCGCCATAAGTGATAACTTTTGAACCAATGAGATATAGAGACTTCATATTTTGTATGCAGACTCCACTTATGAAGTCCTTTCAAATGACACCAAGATCAATGACCTTGTAGACTTGACTGTGAGCTATATGCTAAAAATTTGTTTTGTTTTTATTGATTATTCGCCATGATTTAAAAACCATGAGAAATAGAGACTATATATTTTGTATGCATACTCAACTAATTTAGATCTTTAAAATGACACCAAGGTCTCTGACCTTTTAACCTTGGTTGTGACCCATATGCTTAAAATATATTTTTTGAACCTTCGACATAACTTTTGAACCATGAAAGATGGCGACTTCATATTTGGTATGCATTCTCCACTAATTATGCTCTTTCAAATGACACCAAGGTCAATGACCTTGTGACCTATACTGTGATTTATATGCTAAAAATAGCCTTTTTAAACCTCCACCATAAATTTTGAACCATAAATATGGACTTCATATTTGATGCATATTTCATATTAATCAAATGACACCAAGATCAATGGCCTTGTGACTTTGACTGTGACCTATATGCTAAAAAGGTTTTTCAAACTGTAGTGTCTCAAAATAAGTTTTTTTAAAGTATTCAGACATACTTACTTCTATATAGAAATTACTTGAAAGGAAATCATTATGAAATTGTGACTTTGACTGTGCACCTATATTGTGCTAAAAAGGTTTTTCAAACTCATAGTGTCTCAAAAAAGTGTAAAGCAAATGCTAAACCAAATAGTAAAATTCAGACAATCTAGTGTATATAGAAATTACTTGAAAGGAAATTTACAATTATGAAATATAGAGATACTTTCCTTTGTTACTGTGTTTGATCAGAATATAGAAAATTTGCACAGAATTTATAAAAAATAATTATTGTTGTACCATTCAACCCAAAAGTGTAAAGCAAATCTTGATTGAAAACTTCAGAGAATAAGGGTAATTAATCTAGTGTTTGTTAAGTGGTTAAGCGACAGGGACATTGCACAATAAAAATTATTTATTATCACAATAGAGTAGTGTTTGTTTGTTTGTTTCCCACAAGATAGAATTTTTGTTTGGAAAAATTATTTTTTTTTTGGTGGTGGGGGTTTTTGATTGGTTTGGTCAAATTGTTGTCAGTGTTTGTAGTGGTTCTGAATTAGAGATTTGTTTGTTGGGACCTACCCACAAGATAGAATTTTTGAGTTTGGAAAAATTATTTTTTTTTTGGTGGTGGGGGTTGTTTGTTTGGTTTGGTCAAATTGTTGTCAGGTTTGTATCAGGTAAGTTGATTTGTTTTTCTCACCCCCCCCCCCTTCCATACACACACGTTCAAAAACGGTTGTAAGTAAATTGAACTTATTTCTAATGCTTGGTGTTGTAACTCTTTCAAATCTGCACTAACTGACCTGTATCTAAAAGTAGCTGCAGAACTGTAGCTCTCCGAAAAAAAATATTTTGCCAGACTGCAGAGCTGCAGCCCCACCCATTGTAAAAATTTTACATTTATTGAGAACGAAAAGTTGAGCTTAATTCTGGATTAATTCTTTCTAATTCTTACCTCAAGCGTGAAAAAGATTTATAAAAATTCCTTCCTCCTCTCTGAAGTTCGCTTATATTTGACATTTGCAAGAAGTGCGTTTGACCATATTATCTTGCAAACCAAAATTGCAGTATAAATAAACGACATTTTTTATGATTTCAATTTTTAGGCCAGAGGGGCTAAAGGGCTATTAACAACAATTATAAGGAATGTTTTGTTGTGGAAACAGTGAAAGAATATTTTAGAACATGTAAGTAATATTTTGAAATGACAGTTAAAAAAACATGGAAAAATAAATCGAGAAACAGCGCACATTTTGTGCGCAGCAAATATATACAGTTTTTTAAATGGGTGCCACTGTAGCTCTCCTGTCTATCAAAATTTTTTTTTCGGAGAGCTACAGTTCTGCAGCTAATTTAAAAGCAGTCCCATGATCTTCGCTAGTCAAATGCAATTGCAATTATTTTTAATGTTTCGAGTTGCATCTCTAACAAATTATTTCTAGCTGATTTAAATCTGAAAGCATGAAAATGTTCCTCTACTTCCTGTGGGATGTTCAACTCCCATGAGTACTTTCAGTACTTTGATTAAAAAGAGCACAGAGATCCATCTGGAATTAGATTTTTTTCAACTCGATGGAAGAGGAGAAAAAATCCTAATTACAATGCGTATTTCTTTAATTCATTATTGGTTCGTTCTCTATTAGGGAATTACATGTATACATAGAATGCAGTCAATTTTCCTTATAATGATTGCACTGCTTTGGGCCTCACATTACATTATTGAGGTAATGATTTGCGGTATTTCAACAAAGGATAATTAAAAGTCAACATGCATCTACATATATTATGAAGCAGTGGTACTTATTTTAGCAAAGCAGAAAAAAAGATCACACGTTGAAAGAGATATACTATGGAAGAATTTGATAATCTATTACTACGAGTGTACATCCTAATATTAGGACGTTTTTCTGTCTGTCAGCATGAAGGTAAGTAATCAGTATACATGTATAGGTCTAATTCTAAAGTATGAAAAGTAACTCACTGTAAATGGACATGGATCCGAAAAAATCTAATTCATTCTATTGGACGAGGCCAATATTTATCACTAAAACTAAAGCTTATATGAATAATTTTTTTTTTTTTTTTTTTTTAATGCAAATTCAGAAAAATGCACAGATTTAGACAAAACGAATGACACCTTTCAACATTTGACAAAATAGTCACTTATCTATTTTGTCAAATATTGACTATTGTCATTCTTTTTGTCCAAATCTGTGCATTCAATGTCAACGTTGAAATCGATATAGGAACTTTCTATAGGACATCATGGAAAAAAGAAAAGATCAGGTTCATCGTTTTCCATCCAAACTAATTTGTAATGGAAATACCGGAGTACCAATGAGAACACGAATGACATGCATATTTATGGCAAAAATATTATTCTGACCTTGCTTAAGAAGAGTCTTCAACCTTCCAGATAAAATCGATGAAGATTTTAAACACTTTATAGATGAAACTTTGCAGAACATTGATAATGATTTAAAGAGCAGGGATAACTTATTCACGGTCCGGGTCATTATATCTTTTGAAAAGGTCAAATATACAAAAGGGAAAGCTCCTAGACCAAATTTTTTCACCAACGAACACCTTATATACAGTGTTCATTTTGTGGCAGAACAACCGTGCTTACTTTTTACAGCTATAATTAAATAGAGATACGTTTCTGAAATGTTTAAAGAAAGGATTATATTTATTATTCTATCTACTTTATTTAGTGATTTTATGTTTCTTGTGTATATTAATGATTAACCATACGAGATATGCAAAATCGGCTTTGGCTTTTTACTGGTTGATTTATATATTCAATGTATTCTATTAGCAGGCGATGCTGCTCTAATAAGCAATTCACCAAAATCTTTACAGGGTTTCTCACCTATGTAGAGAAATATGCATTTATCTGGGGATAATCCAAGTAAAAGTGTTAAGAAAACACAAAAATGTTCCTTTTCTTCTAGCGATAAGCTTTTTGATAGTGAAATACCTCAGTCAGAAAATATAGTGTATGCTAGTTGTCCTCGCCAGGAAAACATGAAAAGAGATAATCTTACAGACAAGTGTCCAAATACAGTGTATGCAAAATCAAAAATCCTCATGTTATATTCTTTTGGTGTTAATAACTCTGATATTCATCTCGTTGTATCTGTACAAATATCAAAGCCCGTCCTGCTACCGTCTGCCCTCTACTCTTGCGATATACGGCACTTATTGCCACTAAAAGACAACTTAGATATGTACAAAGACACCTCTCCAGGAAAAATCAATGACTTTCGTAGTTCGCTCCGTCACATTTAAGCATTTTTTTCGAATATTGGAAGTCGCTCGCGTGGCGCAGTGGTTACAGCGTCTGCTCTAAAGTCCCGTAGAACGGAGTTGAATTCCACTGTGGGACGTGGAGACCAATCCATCGGATGTGAAAGTATAAATTGAGGTCCCGTGTTGCAGAAGATGCTGGAACGAAAAATATTCCCTGATCAATTGCCCTGAGTGTCGTGTAAAGGATAGCATTTGCAGCTCTCAATCAGCAAGTGGTGGAGTCTACGTATGAGTGAAGAAATTCTTGATAGTGACATTAAGCAACATTCAATCCACCAATCGAGCATTGGAATGTGGACTATACAGGGGTTTCATTGATAAAAGTCGCCTACTTTTCTTAGGTAGACTCCATAGGTCAGAGAAAACCTCTGTACAGTATAAGATGTAAATTTTTATTTTTGATAAACATGTATCTGAAACAAAAATGCAACCAAAAACATCTTACAATCTGCTAGCATATATGTATAAGCTCTTAGATATGTTTGAAAACAATTGTAGAATTATATACAGTAAAAAGAATTTTAAAATGAAATCAGAGTATATTTGTTAGCAAAACACATTTTAAACCTATTGTTCTATACCTAATTATCAAATGTGTAAGAAACGGGAACACGCCTTCTGGAGATCCTGACATGTTTTCTTTTGGTAAATAACTTACTTTGTTGAACCCAATAAACTGGGATAAATTGTGTCCGAAAAGAACCATTCATACCCAAAAGTGTAAAGCAAATGCTAGTTTTAACCAGAGAAAGAAAATTGACAATCTAGTGTGTGTTGATGGTAACATCGAATATAGAGAGTGTTTTTTGTTTGTTTGTTGGGACCAAATATCTTGTACACATTCAAAAAAGAGTAGGGAGCGTTTTGATTCAAATGCTTCATAAGAATAAGGGCTGTGTTTGAGTAATAAGTGGTACTGAAAGAAGTTTGAATCCTACACACAAAATAGTATTTTTGAATTTGGAAAAATTATTTTTTTTTTGGTGGTGGGGGTTGTTTGTTTGGTTTGGTCAAATTGTTGTCAGGTTTGTATCAAGTAAGTTGATTTGTTTTTCTCTACCCCCCCCCCCCTCCCATACACACACGTTCAAAACGGTTGTAAGGAAATTGAACTTATTTCTAATGCTTGGTGTTGTAACTCTTTCAAATCTGCACTAACTGACCTGTATCTAAAAGAGCTGCAGAACTGTAGCTCTCCGAAAAAAAATATTTTGACAGACTGCAGAGCTACAGCCCCACCCATTGTAAAAATTTTACATTTATTAAGCACGAAAAGTTGAGCTTAGTTCTGGATTAATTCTTTCCAATTCTTACCTCAAACGTGAAAAACATTTATAAAAATTTCTTCCTCCTCTATGAATTTCGCTTTTATTTGAAATTTGCACGAAGTGCGTTGGACCAAATTATCTTGCAAACCAAAATTGCAGCATAAATAGACGACATTTTTTATGATTTCAATTTTAAGGCCAGAGGGGCTAAAGGGCTATTAACAAGAATTATAAGGAATGTTTTGTTGTGGAAACAGTAAAAGAATATTTTAGACCATTGTTAGTAATATTTTGAAATGACAGTTAGAAAAACATGGAAAAATAAATCGAGAAACAGCGCACTTTTTGTGCGCAGCAAATATATACAGTTTTTTAATGAGTGCCACGTACTGTAGCTTTCCGGTCTATCAAAATATTTTTTTCGGAGAGCTACAGTTCTGCAGCTAATTTAAAAGCAGTCCCATGATCTTCGCTAGTCAAATGCAATTGCAATTATTTTTAAGGTTTCGAGTTGCATCTCTAACAAATTATTTCTAGCTGATTTAAAGCTGAAAGCATGAAAATGTTCCTCTACTTCCTGTGGGATGTTCAACTCCCATGAGTACTTTCAGTACAATGATTAAAAAGAGTAAGAGATCCATCTGGAATTAGATTTCTTCAAGTCGATGGAAGAGGAGAAAAAATCCTAATTACAATGCGTATTTCTTTAATTCATTATTGGTTCGTTCTCTATTAGGGAATTACATGTATACTCAGAATGCAGTCAATTTTCCTTATAATGATTGCACTGCTTTGGGCCTCACATTTCATTATTGAGGTAATGTTTTGCGGTATTTCAACAAAGGATAATTAAAGTCAACATGCATCTACATAAATTATGAAGCAGTGGTATCTATTTTAGTAAAGTAGAAAAAAAGATCACACGTTGAAAGAAATATACTATGGAAGAATTTGATAATCTATTACTACGAGTGTACATCCTAATATTAGGACGTTTTTGTGTCTGTCAGCATGAAGGTAAGTAATCAGTATACATGTATAGGTCTAATTCTAAAGTATGAAAAGTAACTCACTGTAAATGGACATGGATCCGAAAAAATCTAATTCATTCTATTGGACGAGACCAATATTTATCACTAAAACTAAAGCTTATATGAATAATTTTTTTTAATGCAAATTCAGAAAAATGCACAGATTTAGACAAAACGAATGACACCTTTCAATATTTGACAAAATAGTCACATCTATTTTGTCAAATATTACTATTGTATGTCAACGTTGAAATCGATATAGGAACTTTCTATAGGATATCATGGAAAAAAAAGAAAAGATCAAGGTTCATCTTTTCCATCCATATAATTTGTAATGGAAATACCGGAGTACCAATGAGAACACGAATGACATGCATATTTATGGCAAAAATATTATTCTGACCTTGCTTAAGAGTCTTCAACCTTCCAGATAAAATCGATGAAGATTTTAAACACTTTATAGATGAAACTTTGCAGAACATTGATAATGATATAAAGAGCAGGGATAACTTATTCACGGTCCGGGTCATTATATCTGTTAAAAAAGGTCAAATATACAAAAGGGAAAGCTCCTAGACCAATTTTTTCACTAACGAACACCTTATATACAGTGTTCATTCTGTGGCAGAACAACCGTGCTTACTTTTTACAGCTATAATTAAATAGAAATTTGTTTCTGAAATGTTTAAAGAAAGGATTATATTTATTATTCTATCTACTTTATTTAGTGATTTTATGTTTCTTGTGTGTATTAATGATTAACCATACGAGATATGAAAAATCGGCTTTGGCTTTTTACTGGTTGATTTATATATTCCATGTATTCTATTAGCAGGCGATGCTGCTCTAATAAGCAATTCACCAAAATCTTTACAGGGTTTTCTCACCTATGTAGAGAAATATGCATTTACCTGGGGATTCATTATAATCCAAGTAAAAGTGTTAAGAAAACACAAAAATGTTCCTTTTCTTCTAGCGATAAGCTTTTTGATAGTGAAATCCTCAGTCAGAAAATATAGTGTATGCTAGTTGTCCTCGCCAGGCAAACATGAAAAGAGATAATCTTACAGACATGTGTCCAAATACAGTGTATGCAAAATCAAAAATCCTAATGTTATATTCTTTTGGTGTTAATAACTCTGATATTCATCTTGTTGTATCTGTACAAATATCAAAGCCCGTCCTGCTACCGTCTGCCCTCTACTCTTGCGATATACGGCACTTATTGCCACTAAAAGACAGGCAACAACTTAGATATGTACAAAGACACCTCTCCAGGAAAAATTAATGACTTTCGTAGTTCGCTCCGTCACTTTTAAGCATTTTTTTTTTCGAATATTGGAAGTCGCTCGGGTGGCGCAGTGGTTACAGCTTCTGCTCTAAAGTCCCGTAGAACGGAGTTGAATTCCACTGTGAGGCGTGGAAACCAATCCTTCGGATGTGAAAGTATAAACTGAGGTCCGTGTTGCAGAAGATGCTGGAACGAAAAATATCATTCCCTGATCAATTGCCCTGAGTGTCGTGTAAAGGATAACATTTGCAGCTCTCAATCAGCAAGTGGTGGAGTCTACGTATGAGTGAAGAAATTCTTGAGAGTTACATTAAGCAACATTCAATCACCAATCGAGCATTGGAATGTGGACTATACAGGGGTTTCATTGATAAAAGTCGCCTACTTTTCTTAGGTAGACTCCATAGGTCAGAGCAAACCTCTGTACAGTATAAGATGTAAATTTTTATTTTTGATAAACATGTATCTGAAACAAAAATGCAACCAAAAACATCTTACAATCTGCTAGCATATATGTATAAGCTCTTAGATATGTTTGAAAACAATTGTAGAATTATATACAGTAAAAAGAATTTTAAAATGAAATCAGAGTATATTTGTTAGCAAAACACATTTTACACCTATTGTTCTATACCTAATTATCAAATGTGTACAAAACGGGAACACGCCTTCTGGAGATCCTGACATGTTTTCTTTTGGTAAATAACTTACTTTGTTGAACCCAATAAACTGGGATAAATTTTTAGAGTAGATCCAGCTAAAGATTAATAATCAACTTTTTAATTCAAGTTTTATCGATGAAATGTTTTTTTTTTGTAAATGTTGTTCATTATGTCATAAGTTAACAAGTAACTATAATATGTACCTGATGTAAAGTTGTTATACACTTTTAGACGACAGGGAAAATATGTTTGAGGACATTTTAGAAATATGGTCCCATATGAAGCTAAATGTTCATGTCTCTCCATTTCCCTTTTTGGCACATATCATCATATATTTGTCATTAAAATAATGATGGATGTCAAAGAAATTAAATATAAATCACAAATTTACCATATTATAGAGTATTTATGTTCGTAACATTTTTGACGTTACAATGCCGTATAGCCTGATGACAAAGAAAACTTTATTGACAATGTTATTTGTAAAAGTCGAAAAATTGTCGTGTGCCAAGCACTGACAATAAGGACTCTTTAAATGCTGTTTTATATGTATTTGACATAAGAGGCCTTTTATATTTTGTCACAATTTAAAAAAAAACGATTTCCCAACAGCATGCAAAGACTTTTTGTTAAATAGTATTTGGAATCTATTCAACTAAAGAAGTTGCCTTTAATTTGTAAAAACATCTAAATACATCTTTACAATCATAATATTTGTAGATGGTGAGGCAAGAGTATCTTTGTGCCCCGTATCCAGCTTTTTTAAAATCTTATTTCAGAGAGATGTTATAATCTATCTACCCAAAGAGCGATGTGTATTAAAGATAGAAAAAGAAGTTTAAGAACCATTTTTGGATATACAAATTCATAAACACACCGACCATAAATCTGTTAAGTATGTTAAGCTGCTGTAGATCATTGAATTAAAACATTAATTGCTGAAAAAATCATTCGAATATTGAAGACTTTGATGAAGTTGGCATTAACATGTATAAAATCAGAGAGTAGGTTGGGGTCAATTGTCAAACGTCACCGTGTTTTCCTGTCCTATGAAATGCTTTATAAAGGAAGATTGTTGATTTTCAGATGTCTGCGATTTTGAGACTGATTTATGTGGATGGGATGTTCTGGACGTAAAATTTATCTATTCAGAAAACGGGGTCTGTCGCCAAAATCCACCATTGTGTTTTGCCGAGGACTCTAAAACCTACAAAAAGAGATGGACACGTGAAAAAGGGGGAAATTTAGAACAATTACCAACATGTAAGGCCTATTTTTAATAGCATCTCAAATGTAAACTATTTTATTAAAAAATTATCAACTAGTATTTTTTTTTAAAGAATAATGTCTTCACTCTGTAACTTGAGGATTTCTTTTATTTTTTTAGCCTATATTCATGAAAATAACACAGTTCTATACACTACTGGGTATATACCATTAAGTCGTGCATTTCCTGAGTCAGACTTTGACGTTGATGGAAGAAAAATCCTTACTTCGTCGTTGCTGAGCAAACATATTTCCGTTATTCATCATCCCAAATGTCTGCAGTTCTTTTATTTATTGCAAGGAGATACGTACTTAGACGTATCTTATGTGTCATCAGATCAAGGCATTTCTGACAGCCTTCCTATTGAAAACACTGATAGCTTTATGCTTAAAAAACATACACTCATGGAAAGTACCTTCGCAAAATGTCATTGGACCAACCTATCATACCTCTGTTTAAGGTAAAAAAAAAAAAATGCGGAAAAGCTTTGTGATTTATTTAATTTTTTGGGGTAATCTTGATAATTTAAAAAATTTTCAACAAAAAGATGAACTTAACATGGTTTTTGTAAACTTTTTAATATAAAAAAAATATAGATAGTAAGCTTAAAGGTCTCTTCACTTGTTTTGTTAAATATTTGTATATTTTCTTATTTTATATTACGTAATCAACATATAATCTGTTATGACTTCTTATTTTCATTTATATGTTATACTGTGTCAGAATATTTTCATATAAACTGTTATTTAAAGCTTCTATCTTTTTTTGCTAAAAGATATAGCGACTTAAAAGAAATATCAATATTAATTTAATCATGAGAATTAAAGTTATAGATGTAGTGAGCTGGACACAAATAATTAAAATATGCGTAATAAATAATAATAAAATTAATATAAGAAATGCCAGCATTTGAGAGGAAAAGTTAATAAAGTAGTAAATCAATAAGATATAAAGTTTACTAGCATATATACAAGTCTGGTAATAATTTGATATTTTTCTTATCCATCAATAACATTCATCAAATAATTTTAGTAATAAAAAATATATACTAGCAAAGTACATGTATGTATTGATATTGCTGTTAATAAAATGTACACTGTAAGGACAGTCGCCCTCCCTTCCCGTTGTTTTAATGTTCCATAGATACATTAGTATTAGTACTATTCGTTGATGACGCAAAAATAAAAAGAAACTGGTTATATGTGCTCTGTAAATATTGATTTTTACCGCTCTGTGGTATAAAAGGATCTGCCACAAGACCGCAAACCTCCAAAGTCTTAAAATCCCAACTCCCTCCACCAATCAAACTTTTAAACATATAAGCAGTGAACAATACATGTTATAGAATGTATCTATATCAGATTAAAATAAATAACTATCAGGACATCATGTTTAACTTCTTACTGCTTAGAATAATTTAAAATATTTTTTTTGATACATGTAATTTGCCAATTTGTATAAGTTTTCTGAGAAAGTTGAAAGGAGGAAAGTTTATAAAATATATGACAAGAAGAAACAGAGATCTTCAAAAACACTTTTTTCTGACTTCGTTCTAACAAACACTAATAAATTTATATCGATATGGCTACAAATTTCTTTTTTCGATATTGACAATACTAAATTGATATGAATAATCATCTTGCTTCGATTGATATTTAAAAATCAATTTAATTTTTAAGTAGAAAAAAGCAATAAAATGAATTAAACAAAGAAGCGGCCATATATAATGCAAAAACATCTTGATGCCATTGAAAATACATATATACGAGGGGTGATTAAAAAAATATTGCGAAAAAATTGCATAACTTACATAAAAGAAATAAAATTAAGTTTCAGTGTGTATTATTTTTTACATAGTCCTTTCTGATTGTAATGCATATCTGTCACCGTTCTGCCCATGCGCGAATTACGTGATCTAGACAGTCACTTGAAATGCTCCGATGCATTATGTTCAAAGACGCCAAAATATTTTTCCGAATCTTATATTTCTTACCATGCAAGTTAATTAAAAAAAACATTTTTCAAAATGATCTAAACTCGGAAATAGGATGGTTAGATAAGGATATCCTTTCCCAGAAAGAACATGATGAGCACCACAACCCGATTCATCTGTGTTAGGAATGTCGTTTATCCTGTATTGATATAGTGGCGGAGGCCTTCTTTTTATCACATTTATTATGTTAAAAGTCTAAATTAAATGATATTTTAGGGATTTAATTGTAATGATATTGCTAAGATATACAATATTTCATAACAAATTGCCAAACAAAGGATCGACACATCTATCCCCCAGATTGTTTACGCGGGGCTACAAAACAATCGTCATTTTTAATCATCTCCCTCCCTTCACTTACAAAATCAACCTAATTTATGACTGAACTTCTGGAAAACCTATACGTTAAACTTTACAGCCGCTCGTTGCTCGAGTAAGACAGGGACATCCATTTTTCGTCACGGTCACCTACATATTGACTTCCTTTTCACATCGTGACTTCATAATGCTGGAGAGAAATCATTACTTTTGATATGCTTTTTATAGAACATGTGCACGACTAATGGTGTGCCAAATTTCATTTTGATTTGAATCGTGAGTTTGTAAATATGGAGATAGTTAGTTTGATCACCCCTCGTAAATAAGACATTATTAAACTATATGTTGATAAGAAAAGATATAATACACAAAGTTATAACACATCGAGTGTGGAGACTTTTACGCTTGCGTAGATATTGCTGCTAAATTAAACCAAGATGCAATGATTCGTTGATGGGTCATTCTAATCTACCGTAGTTTCCATAATTTCCTTTCGAATTTTCAATAGCTGCTCTCTTGCAAGAATTATATATACATATAAATTTCTTTGGATTGGTACATTTAGAGGGTGATGTGTGTAATAATGGGTGTAAGCTGAGTGAAAATGTGTGAGGCTTGGAGTGTGTGTGTATGTGTGTGGAGAGAGAGAGCTGACAAAATAACAATTTACATGATTTTTAGGTAGTTTTCCAAGCCAAATTTTATAAAGAAAGGGCTGGAAGCCGGAAAAGTTATGCTATTTTAGACGATATCCACATCAGTAACGGGCCATGTACAGGTATGCAAATCCAAATTTAAATGAATAATTCAAACTAATGAGCTTCATTGAATATGCCTACGTGACAAGTCTACCGTGTGATTCACACACGAATAACTCACACAAAACTTAAAAACATCCATTGAATGAATTTAACAAATACTTAAATATTTGGCAATTACTGGAATTTTTTAAAAAACATATTTATCTAAATTCTAAGTAATACCCCAAACTCAAAAATCAAATCTTAAACCAATCAAAGTATTACATACAATTATTTTAGTGAACAAAAACAGCATTACGATGCTTTCTTAAATTTTTTTTAAAAGGTCAGAAGGAAGGAAGTATAAGATGGTAATATCTTTTGTAAGTGATTAAATCAGTTATGTTTAAATAATGTACCCGGTTCTTCAACGACCCAAACTAAGTGCTAATTATCATGCAAGTTAATGAAATTATAACAAGAATATATAGTACAGAAAATAGGTTTAATTAATTCAACGTGAGAGAAATTTGCACCGATAAAATACATGTAAGTATTTTCCGGCGATCTCAAAGATTTTTTTAAAAATTATTTCGATACTAATTTCCTGCAAGAAAAAAATGATAAAGATTCTATACTCTTTTATGATAAAAAACATCTTAAAAATAAATTCTACATGAACATGTTACCATCTGCTTTTGAAAACTCTCACCATAAAAAAAAGTGCAAAGTTGGATAAGACACACGTCATTAGCATCACTATTATATAGCTGACGGTATGATTTTTTAAAAAATAATATAAAAATTCAAATGCTGGCAAAAAAATTATAAAAAAGAGAGGTACTGTGAGCAGTGAGCTCACTTATTGAGACCCTTCGCCTCACATATAAATATAATAGCCGTATCCATGTTTTGCTATGGTAAACCCAAAATATGTGTCGGATTAAAAGGAAAATTAAAGGTGCATAATGGCACTATGTTATAAAGATTCTCTGAAAGTCTCATTAAATTATTTATATCAAATGTTATTGAATGGTTTAAGAGGAGTTGGGAATAAGAGATGGATACTCCAAAGCGAAACAGACGGATGCACACACAGACAGACGGATACACAGACATCTGGAAAAAATGGACAGACGAATGGACGTATAGACATCCCGATTACTATATACTATCTCACTTTTCAAGCGGGGGTATGATAAAATATAGATTGACATATAGTAGAAAATCATGTTTTCATAGCTTGATAATTAAAAAGTAAAAAATCTAAAAGAGGTGAACTTCGTTCTAGACACTTATTCTAGATAAATTAAAATTGTCATGCTTAATGACCTCATAGATAAATACCTTTTTTGAAAAAAAAATCGTTGACAAACTAACAATGCAGAAATACTACCTCATCGCTTATTCCTATGAGGACAAGGGTTTGAAATTTATTATGCTTTGTTTATTTGTTTACTTATAAAAATGTTTTTCCTTGTCTTTATTTATCCGCAAACGTTATATAAGCTTGCATTGACTTTATATTCAATTATTAGCATATTTGGAAAAAGATTCTGATTTAATGTTTACGATTCTCTGATTACGCTATAAAAGCCAAAAACCGGTCCCGTGAATTTTTGTACTTTTTCACAGCATGTTTACATCTTTAATAATTTAAGTTTTTAACGTGCATCAGTAAACAAACAAAATTTTCTCAACGTGTAAATATTTGTTGCAGAATATTGCACTCCTTTTCAATTCCATTGTCTGTATAGTGATGAATGTATTGATAAAAACTTCATCTGTGATAACATCCCGCACTGTAAAGATGGAACAGACGAAAAAACGTGTAAGTTTACAGCAATAATAAACATTTAGTAATACTGATATTTCATTAATAATCACAAAGCGTATCTGAGATGTCATACTTGTAGATTTGCTTTTATATTACCGGTTGTAGAAAAAAAATAATTTTTAAAAGTAGGGGAATACCTTCAATACTGAAAAAGTTGTAGGCAAAAACACATACAGTTTACGCTTTATCAACCTCATCGCAGTTTATAAAGCGTAAACTGCCCCGAGTTATGAATATCGTATAATATAAGTTGAAATAAGCTTCATTCCTTAAAAATACATATTTTCGTAGAATATCTCGACCACTGTCTACGAGCAATTAAACTAGCACCTTGGTTATGATAAAGAAGATTCAAGAGTCTGATTTAAAAAAGAAAACTCTGAAGCGGAAAGTACAGATATATAAAGTGTTTGATATTATTTTTTTCTTTAAAAATACTTTTCCAAATATATATATATATATTTTTTACTTCCTAGGTATCAACAGCGAAATTCATTGTGACCAGGTGTTAAAAAATGGAAAGGAGGAAAATAAATTGAAAGCAAACATTAGTTCTACTGATAAATGGCTTCAAAATCGCATGTTTATCTTAAGGAATGAAGATAGACGTAAATCAAACAGTGTAGAAATTATAGATTCTTATCTTAATGGTTCTTCTGTCAGAAATACTGGTATTGAACGTTTAAACAATGAGAATGTTAATGTTGGAGCTGACTTTATATCTGTCAATAACGTAACAGGAATGGGACAGAATGCAATAAATCCCCACATAAGGGCTTGTAAGGGTTATAATCGTTCCCAGTTGTGTCAGATACCCCATAACTGCTCTAAAAATATAGGAATGTGTACTCTTACCTTTAATAAGATGCATTATATTTTGGAATGGCATATGATATTGTGTGATTACATTGAACTTGACGAAGTTTATTTTCCCGAAGTCTATTTGCTAAATATTACAAAATCTACGATAAAAAACATTGTGGTAAGAAAAACAAATGTCACGAAATTTAATCATCTTTATGTATCTGAAAGTAATATTAGAAATTTGACCATTAAGAACAACCGCAGGACACACTGGCAGTTTCAGTCAATTCTATTGATAAATTGCAACGTTCAACAATATCAAGAAATAGAAGAAATAGAAGGATTTAAAAGTAGAACAGTGTTAAGCTTAACTTATAATAATAAGATTAATCTGACTGCATCTTTTTTCTTCAAATATATGCACACAGATTTTTACATAAAAAAATTAACCAAAAAAGTAACCTCATCTCTTTTCCAATTATTATCAGAAAAAATGACTTTTCCTTTACAACAATTTCGAGTAATAACGTTTGATGCAATTTATGGTGACAGGTTTCATATACTTGATTTGAAAAATAATCAAATAAGTCGGTTTCGAGGTAATAGGTATGCCAGAATGAGATGCATATATTTACAAAACAACAATATTGTAAGTCTAGACGATATATCTGTTTTCCGTTTCACAGAACTATTAGATCTATCGAACAATCAGATAACAAGTCTAAAAGAAAATGATTTTAAACACGGAGAATTTCTAAGGACGTAAATTTTCAAAGCAATTACATCACTGATATTGATAGTGATGTATTAAGATATATACCATACTTACATTTTCTTGATCTTTCAAATAATTCAATCCATATTATTCATCAATATCAATTCAAAGTCTTAGAAAACCTTCATTTTCTCTTTCTAAACTGTAATAAAATTGATTTTCTTCATCATGACACATTTTTGAATCTGAGAAAACTAAATACACTTGAATTATCAAACAATAATATATCAGATTTACATGATGGTCTGTTTGTAAATTTAATAAGACTAAGAAAACTTTATCTTCAAAATAACAAAATTTCAATGTTATCAATGAATATCTTTAGAGAACTGTATATTCTGCAAGATTTAAACCTGTCCAATTACAATATATCTATTTTATCTGCGGGCCTGTTTCTGAATTTACGAGAGTTACATTCCCTGTATATCCAAAATAATAAGATTTTAAGTGCAGAGGGAATGTTTCGTGGACTCTTTAATCTAAATCTTTTGTATGTTGACTTCTTTTCCATATGTTGTGCAAAACCTCGGAGTAAATTTGAGGTACAATGCATTGCTCCCTCAAATGAACTTTCTTCTTGCGAACAACTAATAAGTGTATTTTCTCTAAACGTGTGTATCTGGTATGTTGCATTATTAGCAACGTTTGGAAATATGATAGCAATAATATGTAATTCTATGACATTTAAGAATAAACCCTCTTCTTATTTCATATTTACTTGCAATCTTAGTTTTGATGATTAATTCATGGGAATCTATTTGTATATTATAGCCTTTGTTAATATGTTTTACAGTGGCAGGTATGGGATTGAGGACTTCGGATGGCGTCATAGTAAACTCTGCACATTTGCAGGAGTTTTGGCCACAGTTTCCAGCGAAGCATCTGCTCTATTTGTCTCGTTGATAACTATTGATAGAATTTTGGCTATTAAATTTCCATTTGCAAATGGACGCGTACTAACAACAAGAGCTGTTCTATTGTCAATCTTAGTTTGGTCAGTTTCTTTGGTTTTGGCATTACTTCCTATATTTTTGCCACTAGAAGATTTCTATGCTCAGACTGCTATTTGTATATATCTTCCTTTGTCCGTCGAAAGAGAATCAGGCTGGGAGTATTCAATGGTTGTGTTTGTTGGATTTAACTTCATTCTTTTTCTTGGAATACTTGTTGGACAGATTTGAATACTTATTGAGGTTATGAAATATGGAAGAAAGACACCGTCCACCAATACTAAACGACGAGAAATATCACTAGCGAAGTCAGTTGGTGCTATTGTTTTGACAGACCTCTTATGCTGGATTCCTATTGGAATAATTGGTAAGTTACATCCGTCAATTGTTACTAATGTTTTAGCATGCAAAGTGGAATCACATGTACACCCTTATGTGAAGTATATCACCGATTTATCATTTGCACAAATGTTCATGACCTGACAAAAGACGTTCTCTGCTATTTATGGCGATTGTTTTTTTTCTTTATCTTTAACTGCTTTAAAAATATCTGCACTTACATTTAACTCACAAATTCAATCTTATTCTTTATATCAGAGGGTTGATCGAACAGCTCGTGGACTACTGTCATATTTTTTTTTATCTAACTTCATATGCTATCCAAATTTGGATAAAAATATTTAAACAATGAATTTTAATTATTTTATCACCAATTTTGAAGTTATTCTTATTTCATTTAAACACCAGTTTTGAAATTAGCCTTATTTATTTCAAACCTTTCCAGAATTTAACAAAAACAACAGTAGGATTGCGGAGCAAGTCAGAAATTAGACATTTTCAAACAACACACTGAAGAAACAGAGTAATGTATGAGTCTCTGTGAAATGGTACAAAATGAAAACCAAATCTTAGACTTAAATTAAGAACTGTTACATTGATTCATATTCCAAATTATGGTTTAATATTTTGCTTGTTGATAAGAAATCAATTAATCAATTCGAGAAGATAGGTAGTCTACATTGAAAGCGATAATATAAGTGATGATGATGTTGAACGTAACGAAGCAGCAGATAGCGATCTGATTTTGCGCTTTAAGAAATTGGAACGTCATAGAGAGACATACTTCGAAGATTTTTGACAGCACAGTAAAGTGGTAAAAAATTAAAGCATTGATAAAAGGAAATTACTAGTATGCAACGAGAACAATTGGTAGAAAAGTAAATATCAAGTGCTTGAAAAGGGGTTTAAATAAGTGAATATTAAACTACGAGTATACTGTGTAAAATGAATAGATATAATATTTTCAAGAAAAAATTTTGACGCCCTATTTTTGAGGTTACATTGCCATTGCGTATGTTCCGTAGTTACAAAACATGTTGACTTTAAAATGAAGTAAATTGATTTTTATTAAATCGAATAGAAATAAATTTCACATATCAACAAATCAAATATTTGTACACATGATATTGTACTTATTTAAAATTTCTTGAAATCAGTATAACGAAAAGTTGCATGAACCACGAGCTTTTCGAAAAACCCTCGTATAACTTTAGATTGCAAATTCAATTTCTGTGTTTTGAAATTTCCTGTCAATAATACTTTAGCCATGATGACGTTTTCTGGAGTAGACGTTTCTCAAGAAGTCTACATTTGGATAACAGTACTTGTTTTACCGATCAATTCTGCTCTTAATCCAATTCTGTACACTTTATCAGCTCTTATTAGAGAACGGAACAGAAGAAAGCAGGTATGATGATTTTTTTTTTCTAATTGTACATGTGCATGCTTTTATTATTATGTGTAACTATGATAGCAGTAACATTATTTTTTCAAAATTCAAAAAAATAGCAAATTAGCAAAGATCTGAATTCGTTGCATGTGAGTAGGTTGCTCAGAGAGTTGGAAAGGGGAAGAGAAATAAAAAAAAAGCTTATATGCCATGTTAAAAAAATATCCTAAGATATTTTTCTTCGCTATCAACAGGAAAATTCTATTACAAGTTCAAGAAAAAAAGTGAAACTTTTTCTTTTTCAGATACGTAACAGCGCATCCTGAAATACGTGTTGTCAATCATCTATTGATAAATGAATAATTCAGAACGTTAGCTCGTCGGATTTTGTTGTTGTTATTCAATGAAATGGATGAAGATAACAAACAGTAATTGATCTCATAAACATATTAACAAAACAAATCTGTGTAGAGAGCATAAGACACGAACCCATGGAATGTCCAGACGTAGAAATGTGCCGAAAATTGTAAGCCTCCCCAGTTGACCCTTTATACTCAATGATAGCCTAGACGGATTATTCCATACTTAAATTCAGTATAATAACAAGGGCCTAACGATACGTATGAACCAGGTCTGTCAAAAGACGACCTAATGATAGTTTTTTTATATAGATAATAAATAGTCTTTAATACAAATAACTACTTAAGGTCTAGAAAATTTTAGGTTTAATATTGAACACGAGCGGAGTTTATTTTACCTGTAAGAGTATACATGCCCGGAAACATTAAGAATTAAAATGTTGATATTAAAATATTTTTATTAATCTAAGTCATTAATTGAAACAATAAAAATTCAAGATGTTTTAACCATTTAAGGTAGAACCTATGTCGAAAAAGTCTTTGCCACAAGATTTTCAAACTTTTCAAAAATGCAAACTTTGCACATCATTTCATTATAGATATCACAAAAATGTGCACACGATCACAAGATCTACAACACGTACATCTTTGACTTAGACACATTTCATCAAGATATTACACTATTTAGTTGGCAACTGAAGATTTCTTAAGATTTTTGCATTCCTTTAAAATGGTTACAATGTACATATCATTCACATTATTACGGTAAGTTGTATAAATTGTAATTTCATTACACAAGATAGTCTTGGATTTGTCAACTTAATTACGGTGAAGATCTAGTAAATGAAAGGTCCCTACTCTTATTACAGAAATATATTGCCATTAAGCATTATAAATCAAAAATATATGAATTAACTAAGATTATTTCGGCATGATTTTAAATTGAATTCCGTGAATTTCAAAATGCAGTATTTTCTATAATTTCTATAGAAGCTGTAAAGTATGGGAAATAGTGACATTGAATTAATTATGACGTCATAATGGATCTAGCAGAGGCTTAACACATACTCTAGTTATGATGTCATACGACATAGGTTATACGTTAATAAAAGAAGTGTTTAACTAACTTGTATTGAACTAATGTCGGTAAATATTGGTACGCCTTAGCTGTACAAATGCATTCACAAGCCCAAGCATTTGCACAATCAACTCGTAGCAATATCTGCTAACATACGTTAAATGAAAAAATGGGGATAACGATCAGTATTCAACTTAATATGCCATTTAAACGATGTAAATCAGGAGCATAGTAAACAAGGATCTCTGAGACATCAGAAGTAGGATCAGGATCCATGGAGGAGTGAGCATCCCCTGCCGACAGTTTACACCCGTCATGTGCTCAGTCATGATTGAAAAGAACGGGAAAATCCTTAGACAATTCAGTGTGTGTAAATAATGGTATAACAATAAGTTTGAAAAACGCCAGTCAGCTATTGACATCATGAAAGAATTTATCTGCTGACAAGGTCATTTGCATCGAGCTTAGAAATTACTTAAAACTTGATTGTTGATATTATTGTTTCATTCTTCTTCAATGATTTAATCTCGTTTTACAAATTGTTCATTCGCAGAACATGCTCTTACGTTTCGAATCAGTTGAGAGATATATCCCAGTATGTAGGTAAAAATGGTATATTGCTACACAAGTAAGAGAAGTTTTAAAATTAAAGTCATCACCTTTATCATAAAGCTTAGTTGTTAGTTTACCAATAGCGTCCTCTTCTAGGATAATATCCAATTACGTAACAGATGTGTCAAAATCTATTGTATTTTAGTTTTTAACTCACCTTACATATATCCTTCCGAAATATGAATGGAAATAACAACAGGTATTGTTCATGATAATAACAAACAATATTTGGTACAGTTTACACTTTAAAGCATGTTTTTTGAAATTTATGGAACATCGACCTATCACCTATATCTGTCAATAGCCTGTCTCGTTTTAACAATAAGTGTACTCGGAACATGCTCTTAAGGATGTACAACACACCTACCCCAAAAAATTCCTGTCGTTTAATTTTCGTTATTTTTGTATATTTAGTACATGACTATATCTACTGCATGTATGCATATTTTGGACAAAATCGTTCGAGTGGTTTTTGGACAGGAACTTCCGAAAGTTACCCCCCTTTAGTTGTTTACAAGGAGAGAAAATTTTTAATCAATGAACTACTTAAACCTTGATTTTCAATAAAACCAGGTTAGATATAAATGTCAATTTTCATGGGCTTATTCTTTTAACCATTTAACACAAAAACATAGTCATCTTTTTGATATACATATCATCAAAACAATTTTTAAAGACCTTAAACTGAAAAACTATGAATTTTCTAAGCCTTGAAAATTGCGTATTTTTCAAATTCAATTTTTTTTTGTGAAAAAACCTGTCGTTTAATTTTAGTAAAAATCTTTCTTTAGGTAGCTGGTAGTAAAAATAATCTTCACAATTTTTTGTATAATTTTTGTACGACCAGTTTTGATTTAATAGCGGAAATTTACCCCCTCCCCCTTTCTCAATAAATCACGTTCCCGCGCGTCTTTCAGACGGGGGTCAATCACTTTGTTATATGAATCTACAAATACACATTTTAAAAAATTAAATTGGAATATTGCTTTTGCTTGAAAAATATATTAACTTACAAATTTAAAAGTTCTCATATGTAAAGCGTATTTAAATGTAGATTTTTAGGCAATTTTTGAATACCTCTATCACTACACCCCTTCCTTTTTTGCGTTGCAGACCATTAGCGTTTGACGAAAAGTCGTTCTGATATACTGGTATTTCGTCAAGAATCCCGGTATGCATTAATTTTTAAATTCATGAATGCAGAATAAATATTGACTACTCTTTTTATATGTATCAGGAAAAAATTACTGAAAGATTTTAGTGTTTAGTCCATATACGTATGCGTTTTGCATTCCATATCACATCATACATGAAACCTGGATACGAATTCAAGTTTTGTTGAACTTGAATATGTTGATTTTTAATTTTATTTCTTTAATTTTATTCATTAAAAAATTGTATATGTTCAACTCTCCTGTGATATAAATGGAATAATTGTAATTTCTTTCATGTCATTATTTTCAAACGAGACAGTATGTGGCCATGGGGATACATCGACATTTGCATTAGATGTACACCCCTCATGATATTATACGCATTCTTTCAATGTCGTGTCGCTTCTAAAGTTAAAATGAAAATTCCGTATTCGTCCACATTAACTTCAAAATGTCAAACATTAAACTCTTCATCTATTTCAATTTATATCAAATCGCACATTGATATTTTTTAAAATCTTATAGGCTACGTTTTGTTTTGATTCGAGGAAATGCGAACCGACATTGTTGACAGAAAGTCAAAGTTACGATTAGCTGCAATAGGATATTCATAATGATAAATGCAGATAACTTTAGTACAAGTGAACAATTCTTTTCAATTCTATACTTACATTGTGTATATGAGGTCTATAGTATTCAATTCTCGGATTTATCAGGTCTTGCTGTAAATGTATCTGATTCTGTGGAAAACCGTGAATAAAGGGAGGAAAATAAACATCTCCTACATTTTCAGAGTTGTTCCTCTTTGATCAGTAAGGGTCTGAGAAAAACATCGATTTTACATTGTAAAAAGTTTTTTTGTTTATTTATTGTTGTTTTTATAGAAAAACAATATTTATATCGTGTATGTACAAATTGTAATGAAGACCATTAATCGGAATATTATATAGCCAATTGTACACAATGAGAATTTCGGCAATGTAAAATATAATTTTCTGAATAAAAAAAAAATGCTGCGCTTTGATCAAAAATACAATTTATTGTATATGAAATGAAATGAAATAAACATTTTGGTACAGTTTGCTTTTTAAAGCATGTTAAAAAAAAAAACTTTTGAAATTTATGGAACATCAGCCAAGCCCCTATCACCTATATCTGTCATGATTATACATCGGGATCGTCTCGTTTTAACTTTAACGTTAAAGACGTAACGTCAAACTCGGATGATCTCCCCCAGTGCTCTTAAGGTTAAGATCTAGTAAATAACTTGAGACTAATTTTTTGGTGCTAGATCCATTATGACGTCATAATCAATTTCAACTTTCTTTTTCCCGTATTTTACGGCTTTAGCAGAATTACGTAGAAAATAGGGTATTTTCATGTCTACATTCAATTTGAAATCATATGTAAAGTAAACCGGACACCTATATTAAATTTGATATTGTTTTAAAGAAGAGGCCATGAACATACTAATTACCGTTTTCCGAGACACTGAAGGCAATCTGGATACAGTTCCTTTGCCGAATACTAAAAAAAACTCCCGTATTCATGACTGATTTTCTTAATTTTTATTGAAAAAAGTTTAAAATACATATTTTCATCTTGTTAACCTACAAATTATGCCCCGAAACACCTTATTTGACCAAGCTAAAGTTGTAAAGCATCAATAAAGGAATTTATTTATAAAGTTTGATAAATCTGTAGGCACCTTTCATTTACTAGATCTTGACCTTAAGTATCGAATACGTTGAGAGATGTACACATAGGGAAAGTTGTTGATAGAAAAATCATCACCGTTATCAACAATTTACTTGTTGCTGTCATTTGCCTTTACCGTATCTTGTCAGTAAAACATCCAAATGTGAAAAAGATCCGGCAGATTCTGTTGTTACTTTTTATTTCATATTCACTGTGTGATATTTTTTAATGAACATGTAATAAAATCAAAGTAACTACTGTTAATTGATACTAGTAATACATGTCGATATAGCTTTATGTCAATTTTAAGGCTGCGGAAAATGTTTTCCTCTTCTCATGTTGAGGTTCTTTTTTTATACCTTATGTTTCAAAGCAGTATGAATACTGATCAAGTTAATTGATCAAAAGATATTAGAGCTATTCATTTTTTTCATATATTCATATCAGAGTGACAATTTCTATCAGTTTTAGAAGGATTTACATAATAATGTATGAATGTTTTAACATTCACTGACCATCTAAACACACAAAGTAAATACAGTACTAGTCTTTGAAGCAGTTTTCATTGATTGAAATTTCCTCACCAATTACTGCGACTTATGTCCTGTTTAATAAGAATTCATGTCTTTTGGCGCCGCCAGGGATAAGGGATAATTGTTTCTATATGGCTTGTCCGTTGTACCATTTCAATTACTAGTATTAAACAGTATCCATGTACTAGTATATTATAATTTATATACATGTATGTATTAAAATAGCATGTCTTTATCTAAATGATGATTATTTTCGTGAATTGATTTTCCTACATAATACTTTAATGCTTTCATAATTTTATAAAGGGCGATGTTTAAGTTCATTGATTACAAGCTAGGAAACAAATAAGTCCGAATTACATTCGTCATATTATCGGCTTAGAACATTTAAGAAGATACCATAGAAGTACTCCCAAGAAAAGAATTTAAAATTTATAATAGTAACTCTCTCAACCTGAGTTTCTGTAGCCCTTTTCACAAAAAAATCTTACCATATATGTTTATCATCTTAAGTGAAAACTTACGATAAAAGTCTTTTTTCACAAAATTTCTTTAGAAAGTCGTTAATGCAAAAATGTCGTAACTTTTACGAGAGCCCTTAATCTCTCTACACGAGGCCCGATCTACTCGATCTGACAATCAAGTGTTTCATTATGTCTACTTTTTTCAGTGATATTGATTGAATCTGTTTCCATTAAATCGACTAACTGATATTTTTCAAAAAAGTTATACAGGTTGTTTAAATCGTCTGTACATGTGAATTTTTTTTTTGGCTATTTAATATTTTCAGTATTCCTTCGTGTTGTTGTTCGCAATTTTTTAATTTCCCGAGATACATCTTGTCACAATTGTGCTTAGTCATTTATTAATAAATCCATTACTTTTTATACTAGTTGCTAGCGTTTAGATTCTCTCTGAATTCTGGGTTTTAATTCTATTATAACGAGTCACTACATGTAAGTGGCATTTTTTTCCGCCGTTCTACAATAAAGTTGAA
>NW_026925578.1:0-25825 GCF_032062105.1 Saccostrea cuccullata
GATATCATAGATCATGACTTGAAGATTTGTCCATTAACATTTTTTCCGTCGTCAATACTTCCGGTCGTCACAGAAAAGGGAATTAAAACTCGATTTTGAACATTTCTTTGTCTTTCTTTCTTCTTTTTTCTGTGATATTCATGGTGAAAGTTAAGGCCCCTATTTGCTGATTTCACGTATAACCAGTTTCTTGATTTGATAAAGAAGGAATTAAATATCTTTGAATGTCTAAGAACTTTTGCAAACGTAGGTTCAACGTTTCCTTAAACACTAAAAAATATTATTTTTTTTTTCTCATAAATAAACTTCGCGGGGGGAAAATCCATTGTACAATACCCAAGTGTGCAAGTAAAGTCTTTGACGCAAAGGCTTTATCTGCAGAGGGCACCCTTATACAGGGTCCCTTCACCATGACGGAGGACGATGTCGTTACCAGCATGGCCCACACTTCGAAGTTAACCCAGAAAGCTGCTAAGAAGATGAACAGAAAAGAAGTTACGGTACTGGTCACAGAAGTCCTGGAACTCGGAAACGTGATTGCTATATGGCAAATGGAACGCCAGGACACGTGGTACCTAACTTTTGAGGACAGGGACACTGTAGACCGGTTGGATGGAGAGGAGATCTACTTCGAGGGCAGAGAAGTGAGGGTGAGGCTCGAAGCATGTGACAGGATTAGAGTGCAACTCAAGATACATTGGCTGCCACTCTGGATCACTAACCAGGAAGTCAAGGGAGTATTGGAAAAGTATGGGGAAGTCTTGAAGATAGACCACGTGAAGGATGGCAGTATCCTAACCGGAGTGAGAAGTGTCTCGCTGACGATGAGGGAAGGAGACCAGGACCGCATACCATACATCACAACGGTATACGGGCACAAGTGCCTGTATGTGGTACCTGGCCGCCCACCGGTATGTTTTAAGTGTGGCCAGGTGGGCCACCTGAGAGGTGATTGTAGTCACACTGTAAGAATGATGGCTGGGTCCCGGAGCTATGCTTCGGCGGCCCAGCAGCAGGCTGTTGGTAGGCCTGAGACGAGGGCTGTCGGTAAGCCGCAAACAGTTAACAAGCCCCTCAATCCTGAGCCTGTCAGTAAGGCTCAGGAAGTTACCAAGAGCTTGAATCCTGAGCCTGTCAGTAAGGCTCAGGAAGAAACACAAGAAAAGCAGGCAGTTGGTATGCCAGGGGGGGGGGACCAGGAAAGTCCCCAGGACAGCGGGGCTGTTAGCAAGCCCCAAGAGAAGCCCTCAGATTCCCCAGATCAGACAGGGGAGGTCAGTAATCCCCGGGAGGGGTCAACACAGGTTGACCCCTCACAGATTGATAAGGGGGACCAGGAGAGTCCTCCCTCTGGAGGGGAGTCTGGGGGTGACTCGCTAGTAGCAGAAATACTGAGTGGAACTCAGCTTGAGTCCCAGGGGGGCCTCCCCGAATGTCCTCCCCGAATTGGGGGGACTCAGAGATGTTGGACCTAACTGAGGATAAGGATGACGAATTTACCCTCGTGACGGGGAAAAGACGTAAGATGTCGCCTTACGAGGACCAGCCCGTGAGTCCCCTCTCGGCTGAGCCCAGCAGGGCTGACAGACAGTAAGTGTTTATGACAATTTGCGAACGTTTAAAGGACAATGAAAATGTGTGAACCCCCGAATCTTGATCTGGACCGTCCCTGGACTTGCTACATTAAATTTAGGAGATTTTCTCCTGGTGTTTTGTTTAAATTTATTGACCCCATATATTTGTTTAAATCAGTACCAGTTATAACTTTATTTCTTTTGTTACTCTTTATTTTTTCTATTTTCGTGTATTTTCAGTTATTTACTTTTGTTTCTGTGCAAGTTTTACATTATCCATATTTTGTGTTTCAGTACTCATTCTTAGTTATTATTGTTTTACAAACAGCGTGACAGTTTGCTTTATAGGGCGTGCTAAAATTTTGTATGCTGATTATCATTTAGTCCGAAAAATCTGACGTTTTCCTGGCTTTTTTAAGATTTTGATATTTTACATGCCAGGAAAACGTCAGAACCGGCGCCATTACGTAAACTGGGAAATCGCCGCCTCCAACCGGAGGCGGCATTCTCGAGTTGATTTTAGGTACTTGCGAACTGAACTAAATTTCAAAGTCAAAAGTTATCAATAGTACAATACTTAAAGAACTTACCAGTATATTTTTTATGGTTCATTTATGAAGTAAATAATCCGTTGAAAAAGGTTTTATCACACTGTCGAGATTTGTCTTCATATCGTGCATTTTAAAATCTTGCATGTCCTGTTACGAAATGTGGAGTGATATTTTCTTTTCATCGATACTGGTGAGTAGTAGAGGCATTGTGCTTTTGATAAATTCTGATTTCGGCATTTAGGTCTGTTCACAAGTATCAAAAATCAACTCCAGTTGAAGACGACGAAATTTCCAGCTTTCGTAATGGCGCCGGTTCTGACTTTTTCCTGGCATGTAAATATCAAAATCGTAAAAAAGCCAGGAAAACGTCAGATTTTTCGGACTAATTATCATTTTACTCATCGATTGGATGTTTGATTTCAATGGAATCAATAAGACTTTGCATATGAAACATAGAACCCAACAATACCACTGACAATACTGACCAATCGTATTGAATGACATGTATGTTTACTAGCATGCATTTAACAACAGTTACACCTGGACGGAAAAAGCAAGTTTTACAACCTATAATGATGATATTGATAGCTACATAGTACAACAGTAGCAGAGTAGCCTTACTAATTCTGTTCTTTGAATTTTCACATACGTATATAAAACCATCCGGTCAAATCATAACAAATATAATACATGCTTTTTTGAGGACAGAGAACGGGCTTTGACTGACCACGTGTTGCTGGTGAGTACAAATGCGCACTGGTGAACAATCATTCAATGTGATTGGCCAGTATTCTCAGGACATTGTTGTATTCTGAGTTTCATATGCAAATTAGTATTGATTCCATTGAAAAAAAGCATCCAATCGATGGATAAAAATGAAAATCAGCACACAAAATTTTAGCACGCCCCATAAAGCAAACTGTCATGCTGTTTGTAAAACAATAATAGCCTTTTTTCGTTCACACCTTTCATGATTTTTTCTTTTTGTAAAAACAACTCACTGCCTATTGTCCTTTTTCCTATCAACCGTCCTTATATTTAAACCTCACTATAGCCATGGCCTTAAGAATCGCCACGCTTAATGTTCAAGGTCTTTTAAACGCACCGTCTAAACATGAATTACAATGAAGCGCATTGAAGTGGTAAAATTCTCCGTTTGGATGAAAAGTTCTGAGTCATATTTTGAAGGTCAATTATAACATAATGACACGCCCATATTTTTAGAAACGAGAAAGTAATATTCGTCGTAGTTTTAGGACATCCCATTCTTCGCGACAAGCATCATGAGTTACATGAGCTTTAAATAAATTAGAAGAGGGAGTTAGAGACTCCCCGCTTCTGTTAAACACAAATTGCAACGAATATGTACATATTTTTGAACTTATCATGTCTATTGAAGTTACCACAACACATGTTTCGGTCGAACACGTGTTTACTCGGTGTTTATTTAGATCCTCAATTTGATTGGCTATTATATTTATGGAAAACCTGTTCTACAGGTATTTGAAGAAACAACTTCTTTTTTTTATCAATTTCTAAAGAAATGGGCGTGTCAAAAGATGACTATAAACACTCTAAATATAGCTCAAAACGTTCCATTCGAACGGAAAATTTTACCACTTCAATGCGCTTCATTGTATTGTCACTCTGCGCGGAACACAAATTATCGTTAATATTAATACAAGAAACCTACTTTACTAATATGAATAACGTCTTAAGTATAAATTCGATGTTTAATACAGAAAAATGTTATTTTAGTTTTGGTACGAAGGGGAGTAGAGGTGTAGGAATTATTGTAATTAACCAAGATATTAAAGTCAGTAAATTTCATTTAGATATAGATGGAAGGCTAGTTTATATAGACATAGATTACAACAATATACAGTATAGAATAGTTAATATATACGCACCTACTATTGGTTCGGAAAGAACAACATTTTTTGAAGATTTATACCCCATACTCACTTGTAATAAGCATTTAATTATAGGAGGAGATTTTAACTGTGTTTTTAATACAAAAATAGATAAAATTGGAGGTAATCCACAGCTTGGTACAAATGGTAGTGTAACTTTGAAAAGTGTGATATCTGATTTTCATCTTATTGATTGCTTCAGATTTTTATATCCTGATGTTATTAACACCACTTGGAGTTCTTCTTCCGTAGCATGTAGGTTAGATAGATTTTATATATCAAAGACTTTATCCAAAAATATTATCCATGTTAAGAATATTCCTTTTGGTCATAGTGACCATGATGCTGTATTTTTAGAAGTTAAAGTATCTGATAATATTAATTTTGGTAAAGGTTATTGGAAATTTAATAATTCATTGTTACGAGATAAAACTTATGTTAAAAAATTTACTAAGTACTGGACAGAATTAATTGATGGTTTAGATTTATGTTTAGAATTATGGGACCATTTAAAAGAACAGATTAAGAATTTTACTATTAATTACTGTAAAAAGAAATCTAATGTAAAACGCAATGTTTTGCGAGAAATGAAAAAGTCATACTATCGGCTACAATATTTCGAAAGTAAAAACCCTGGTCAGTTTATTGATAGAATTAAGGAAGTAAAAAGCCAAATTAGAGAATTTCAGCTTCAAGATTTCATGGGCTCAAAGATTCGGTCAAAAGCTGAAAGTTTAAATCACGATGAAAAACCTTCTAAATTCTTTTTTCAACAGGAAATTTCACGAGCCAGGAAAAAAACTGTTACAAAAATTATAAGTGAATCTTCCCAAGAATATACAAATTCCGGCGACATTTTGGCAGCTTTTAAAGAATTTTATTCTAAATTATACACGGACGAAGGCATTGATCAGTGTTTAGCGGACGATTTTCTTAAAAGTGTACCAAAGTTACATAATGATTATTCGAACACCTGTGAAGGTCCTATAACAAAAGGAGAATTGTTAGCAGCGTTACGCGACATGGAAAATAACAAATCACCCGGCCCTGACGGCCTAACAAAAGAATTTTACTCTGCATTTAGTGACATACTTTTAGATCATTTAGTTATTGTCGCAAACGAAGCTTTTAAAGAAGGACATTTATCAGATTCTCAAAAACTTTCTTATATTACTTTAATTTGTAAAGATCCAAAGAATGCGGAAAATGTTAAAAATTATAGACCCATTTCTTTGTTGAATTATGATTACAAATTAATTTCTAAAGCAATTACAAATAGAGTTAAAAAGGTTTTAGAATATATAATACACACTGATCAAACCTGCGCCGTGCCAGGGCGCACCATTTTTAATAATTTGCATTTAATGAGGAACATCATTGATTATTGTGAACAAAAACAGCTCCCAGCAGCTTTTATTTCTTTAGATCAAGAGAAGGCCTTTGATCGCGTTAATTATGATTTTCTTTTCCAAGCACTTTCGGCCTATAACTTTGGACCTTCTCTAATTCGATGGATAAAAACTTTATATACAAATGTATGTTCCTCAGTCATTGTCAATAATCATATTTCGGAACCTATTACTTTATTTAGGGGGGTGCGCCAAGGGTGCAGCCTGAGCCCATTGTTATATATTTTAGTTTTAGAACCATTCGCCATTAAAATTCGGGAAGATGAAAAAATTTCAGGTATTAAACTACCAGGTACTTCAAAAACGGCTAAATTATCATTATTCGCTGACGATAGTCTGGCTATTTGTACCTGTGACGCCTCCATACAGCGTGTACTGCATTGGTGCACGCTGTATGGACGCGCCTCAGGTGCAAAACTAAATCTACAAAAGACAAAGGGTATTTGGCTTGGAAAATGGAAAAATAGATCAGATCATCCTTTTGGCATTTCATGGGTAGAAAATTGTAAACTATTAGGTGTTAAATTTGGCAATAATGTTACTTCAGATGATATTTGGCAACCGATTCTTACTAAATTTGTAAAAACTTTGAATATTTGGAAACAACGACATTTGTCTTTTGTAGAAAAATCCATGGTCGTAAAAGTATTGGCGTGCGCCAAATTGTGGTATGTAGGTTCAGTCTGTTTGTTACCTGATTATTATTTACGACAGTTTGAAAGGGCAATTTTTAAATTTTTATGGCCTTGTAGGTACGAACCAATCAAGAGAACAACATGTTATAACTATAAAAGAAATGGTGGTCTAGATATGGTTAATATTAGACTAAAACTTAAATCTTTAAGGCTAAAACATTTACAGAATATTTTAGAAAACAATGATTCAAAATACGCTTTTTTGTCTGTATACTGGATAGGCTTAAGCTTAAGACAATTTCAACCAGATTTCGCAAGTAATAGTCGACCTCATTCAGAGACAATTCCTGTTTTTTATCAAAATTGTCAGAAAGATTTGAAAGAGTTTTTAGAAATAAAAAATGATAATTGCGATTATTTATTTGGCAATATGACAACTAAGCAATATTGTACAATTTTATTAGAAGAGGTTATAACTAAACCAAGAATCATTAAGATTTTTCCAAGTGTTGATTTTAAAGAGGTTTTCTGACTTTTGTACAATGATTTTATAGATAAACATTGCAGGGATGTTATGTTCAGAATTATTCACGATGTTATACCTGTTACATATTATTTACATACAATCAGAATTTGTAAAGAAAAAATATGTCCATTGTGTAAAACTCATATTGAAACTGTTTCTCATCTCTTCTATGAATGTACATTTGTGAAACCACTTGTTATGCTTGTTAAAAATTGGTTAAATGTAATAACAAAAGATAAATTTTCACGTTTTAACATTGCGCATATCCGTTTTCATACTTTCCCAATAGATATTTTTAACAAAGAGATTAAATCTGTGTGTTTATATTTAATATCCTTGATGTGCACCACAATTTGGCAAGTTAGATGCATAGTTAGCTATGAGAAAAAAAATATTAACTCAGATAGATTAATCTTGATGTTCATAAATAAATTGATCCTTAGAATAAAAGCTGACTTTTATAGATTTGATGAAGCTAAATTTTACACATATTGGTTACGTACTTCTCTGTTTTGCTCTGTTAACAATGATAACCTTGACTTTAACATTGGAATTTAATGTTTACCTGTACTACTTGTGATACCTGTTTAACCGGTTTTTGTTCCATTCATAAATCCATAACGTAAATTCCATCGTAACAAACACAATCTACTATGTCCATTCGTTTTAATATTTCTTTTACAATATATGTCCATTGATATAATTTGTCTTTCAGTATTAATATATGAATAATATTTTATGTACATCAATTGAATTCATATTCCGCAATAATTACGTACATCCAGTAAAATCAATTTAAAGACAAAACAATGTTGATTCCATTCATGTTTTAACTTATACTTTGTCGGTGAAGTAACTTGTTATTGTTTATATAATTGTTTTAAAATGTACATATTATGTAATATGTATTTGACTTATTGAATAAATTATTTTAATCAAAAAAAAAAAAAAAAAAAAAGATGGCAAAAGGACCTGTAGAAAAACTTCCCTGGTTCAATTGAGACCAGATTTTAGTAAATAAAGTGTGTATATTGAATATATTATATGTGTTCATCTTATCCCCCCCATTTCTTTTTTGTGAACTGTAAAAGACCTATCCCGAACCTTTCTCACATATTGAAATGAATGCCAATTCAGCTTTAATTTTTACATTCTACATAAACTGACCTTGACATTTACATAACAAGACACTCTTCTTAAAGTAAAGAAAATGATAAGGCTTAATTCTTTCTACAAAATAATGGTAATTTACAAGTCTATATTCAAGAAACCTGCCCCCCCCCCTCCCGGAAAAGCGCAGACAGGTAGACTTCGCAGATATAACATCTACAATGTACAGGTAACGTTTTAAAAGTTTCATTCATAAAAATCAGTTCCCCTGATGTCATCTGATAACTTTCCATCATTCATTCTTCCTATGTTTTGTATGTAGAATTTATAATTATTTAATTTAATTTTTTTATCTTGAGAAAATAAAGATTTTCAGCTGCATTTATTAGCATTTCGCGTTTTCTTGTATATATCTATTACTTGCAAATGAATAATGTCATTGAATAATACAGAAGAAATCAAACTTTATTTCCATCTTTTTTATTCATTCATAAATCCTTGGATCCGCTCCAATAGCTGCGCGATGCCCTCCCCGCTACAGTAAACAAAACATTCATATCGCCTAAATTGTCCATGATTCCGCTGAACTAAGAAAGTTTACACATGTTTTATCATCTCATAACAAACATCAGCCCTGTTCAATGCAAGGTTTGCTCGAGTTAAAGAGGAAAATTCAGGAATTATTTTGCGTCAGCCATTTTCTGACGTGAACCTATGCGACAATTTGTAATATTCCAAAAATAGTAACCCAACAAAGTGTGTTCGTCATAAAACGTATATTAGTCCAAACAAAGGGGTGATTACATCTGTCATGGCGGACAGTGGTCACGATGAGTCTGTCGAAATACACAGCACGAATAAAGGTATAGACGATGTGAATACAGGTAGTGGCAATGATGAAGATGGTTTTGAGAAATGTGAAATGGATATTAGCGAAAAAAAAATCAGGAAATGATACACAAAAAAACAGTAGAAAGTCAGGTTCGTGTAAGTGAATTCATGACGCCTCCCCCCGCCCATACAAATCCAAACAGTCTCCAATCCCTAATGAACCAAAATGGGTTGATGAAATATTTGACAAACTATTGCAGATTGATAAAAAGTTAGCCAAGGTTGATGACATACATAGAGAAATCTCGGGAATTACGCAACGGTTAAATACCTTTGAATCGGACATCAACAATCTAAAGAAAATAACAGCACACCCTATTACCGGCAACTGTGACAACCGATGCAACTGTGACAACAGACGGCAAAGTTATCAATCACTATGACAAAGACCTCATTGATATCATAATTTTGCTATTTATAACATTCATTTACTTTCTTTTTGTGGTTTACCGTTTTGATCTAACCTTAAACTATTTTTCTGTTAAATATAAAACTTTGATTCCTTATTGAAACAAAATAAGAACAAAATAAAGCTAAATTTCAATCGCTATGCAGGAAAAATTGGTCAGATTGAGCTTATATGATAAAAACTGCTATTCTTTGGTCACATTTCTTGTTGGATATAATAAATTTAGACTTTCTGAGGCATAACTTCAAAATATGAATAATTTTTGTTGCTTAATAAAAGCGCCACAAGCGTTTAATTTTGTTTGGTGAAATCATTTTGGCTATCGTGTACAACAGACGAGGCAAACAATGACAGCAGATTTAAAACGAAATACGTCAATCAGAAACAGTGGATACAAAGTTGAATAAAGTATAAATTAGCTGTATCCTGGTAAGCATCAAATTTCCTGAAGACATATTTTGGCTGTTAATATTGGTCACATGTATGGTACTTGCTATCACAGGTATTTATGGACATGTATCCATCCCCCACGAGATTTTAAAAAAAAAACTCATCGTAAAGATCTATTTTTTTTTTATTTTCCTATTATACACATGATGAATAAGTGTAATAAATATAATTTGTGGAAAAAATGTCCATTAAGCCCTGGGGTTTTATATCGGAGGGGGTGGGGTGTTCCTGTCCACAAGTACCTGTGGTTGTATACGACAGCAACTGAATCAAACTATTATTCGATAATCAACACAATATATTTTGAGCACCTTTGGGGAGAATTTCTCCACTATCTAGCATTGGTCAATCATTTATCTTTCACTCCCTTATTCTAGGCACATTATTGAACTAATTTCAGTAATTTGTATGTTTTATCCATCTCCCAAACCCTTTATACTCGTCTCTTTAAGTGATAAACTCGCTTGATTAAAATTATTTGTTAGGTTGTTGAAAATTCACTTCAAGCAAGTTTATTGCCTGAAGAGACAACTATAAATGGTTGGGAGGTGAATAAAATATACATTTTGGCTACGAATATTTCAAGTATTGGGTAGTGAAAGGTAGTTGATTGACCAATGCTTGAAAGTGGAGAAATTTTCCCCAAAAGTGCGCAAAAAATATTGCGCCATAAATTGTACCTTTTTTGCATTACGGGATCTGTAGCGTTATGGTCAAAGACAAATATATAAAACCATAACGCTACAGATCTGCAGCTATTTTGATCGCAACATCGCAGCTAGCGACAATAATCTGCAAGAACACTCTTACTGTGTACAATTTTATGCTGAAGTCTGCATTAAACATAACAGCTTCGTAAGGAATGCCCCTTTTAGCAATTTTATTAAAAAACCAAGTTTATAACTACTAGTACATAAAACTTTTACATAATGATTAATATTTTTATTATTTTTGAATACTTTACTTGTAGGTACTTTAGTGTGGTCCTTGATATTTCACAGTTCCAAATATCCATTCTTCGTTCCCTATCGTTGGAAAGCAAAATTACGAACATTCACCAATGGACCGTCTTAGTAAAACATGTTGATTATCGAATAATAGTTTGATTCAGTTGCTGTTGTATACAAACACAGGTACCTGTGGACAGGAACACCCCACCCCCTCCGATATAAAACCCCAGGGCTTAATGGACATTTTTTCCACAAATTATATTTATTACACTTATTCATCATGTGTATAATAGGAAAATAAAAAAATAGATCTTTACGATGAGTTTTTTTTTTAAATCTCGTGGGGGATGGATACATGTCCATAAATACCTGTGATAGCAAGTACCATACATGTGACCAATATTAACAGCCAAAATATGTCTTCAGGAAATTTGATGCTTACCAGGATACAGCTAATTTATACTTTATTCAACTTTGTATCCACTGTTTCTGATTGACGTATTTCGTTTTAAATCTGCTGTCATTGTTTGCCTCGTCTGTTGTACACGATAGCCAAAATGATTTCACCAAACAAAATTAAACGCTTGTGGCGCTTTTATTAAGCAACAAAAATTATCCATATTTTGAAGTTATGCCTCAGAAAGTCTAAATTTAATATATCCAACAAGAAATGTGACCAAAGTATAGCAGTTTTTATCATTTAAGCTCAATCTGACCAATTTTCCCTGCATAGCGATTGAAATTTAGCTTTATTTTGTTCTTATTTTGTTTCAATAAGGAATCAAAGTTTTATATTTAACAGAAAAATAGTTTAAGGTTAGATCAAAACGGTAAACCACAAAAAGAAAGTAAATGAATGTTATAAATAGTCAAAATTATGATATCAATGAGGTCTCTGTCATAGTGATTGATAACTTTGCCGTCTGTTGTCACTTTTGCATCGGTTGTCACAGTTGCCGGTAATAGGGTGTGAACAGGTAACGTGGGGAACACCATGGGGACTTTGAAAAAGAACACTGAGGAAATGGAAAAAGAAGTAGAACAAATGAAACAGTCCCAGAAAAATATTGAGGATTCTATCACGGATCTCAAGTGCCGAAGCATGGAAAATAACCTACTATTCTATGGGCTAGCTGAGTATAATGGAAATAGGAGGGAGAATTGTGTGAGACTGATAAACGATTTCTGTGAGACAGAATTGGAAACTCCAAATGTCAGACAACAGATAGAAAGAGCGCACAGGATTGGACAGCTTAACCGAGAAAATACAAACCCGAGACCTATCGTGGTTAAGTTTTCCACATTCAGGGAGAGGGAAAGGATAAGGAAAAAAGCTACAAAGCTGTCATCCACACCATACAGGATCCAGGAACAGTATCCGAAAGAAATATATGAGCAGCGAAAGCAGCTATATCCAAAACTGAATGAAGCTAGTTACGGGGCAAGACAGCAAGACTCATCAAAAACAAACTGATCATTAACAGAGCAGAGTATGACCCGTTGGAACCCCAAGACAATCAAGAAGACGACGAAGACTGGGAAACGGTACAGCACAGATAGGACACACAGAAAAATGTATGCAGCTTACTGCAAGAAAATCTAAAAATATTATCTTGGAACATAAATGGTGAACCAATTGAAATTGTTGACCAGTTTATATATCTCGGTGTACTTTTGAATTATAATGGAAAATTTAATAATACACAAAAACAGCTGGCAATCCAGGGTAGAAAAGCAATGTTTTCGAAAAAATCAAAAATCAACCAAATGTGTCTAAATATTGAGACAATGTTTTCACTTTTTGATACTTATGTTGCAAGCATATTGAATTACGGTTGTGAAATATGGGGGGGGGGGACACAATGCTAGTGATATTAAAAAAGTACACTTGGACTTTATTAAATATGTTTTAGGTGTTAGAAGGAGCACAAATACTGCCATGATCTATGTTGAAACTGGTAGACTGCCTATGAAAATTGTTCGCATTTTTCGCATTTTTAAATTTTGGTTCAAGCTGTTAAAAACTGACAATTGTATTTTGAAAATGTGTTATGAATATTTGTTCAATGAATGGGAATATTCCGACAGACACTCTGATAATTGGGTTATAAATATCAAACAAAAACTTTATGAGAATGGACTCGGATTTATCTGGCTTGAACAAGACAGAGAAATGATTTGTAAACAATTTCCTGTAATCAAACAAAGAATAAAAAATAATTTCATACAAAATCTCATGGCAGAAATTAATTGTTCAACAAAATGTATTTTTTACAGACACATTGTAGATTATTTAACCTTGCAATATTATTTAAGAAAGTCAATACCTAATCTTTATAAAAAACAAATAAGTAGAATAAGATTGTCTTCCCATAACCTTGCAATTGAAACTGGCAGGCATAGAAATATTGTAAAGGAATTTAGATTTTGTGAATTTTGTAAAAATATCGTAGAAGACGAATTTCATTTTGTTTTAATTTGTCCCCTTTACAAGGAGTTGAGAAGTAAATATATCAAAAGTTACTACTGGAAAAAACCATCCGCATTCAAACTAGTCCAATTATTGAGTGTACAAAATTTTTCTGAGCTGTGTAAGTTAGGTAAATTTTTGCATTTAGCTTTTAAGTTAAGAAATGAAAAGATGTGATCCATTCTTCGTTTGTCCAATCGTTATATCAGTATATTTCTTTACATTTATTATGTGAGTCAAATTTGTTATATTTGATGTATAGACGCGCCATAGCAAGTGACTTCATTAAATAAACTAGGCGCTGCTTTTTCATGTATTGATACCATACCATACCATGCCAATCTGTTTTTTTCCTCTTAATTATGTTTGTAATAATATTGTGATAATACGTATGTATTAAGCAATAAAGAATAATAGTAATACTATTTTCGTATTGACCAAATTTTGGAAATGACCTTTGTCCGGTCCATTTCTCCAGAACAGCTAAAGATATGAAAGTTAACTGTGTCAGATATCATAGATCATGACTTGAAGATTTGTCCATTAACATTTTTTCCGTCGTCAATACTTCCGGTCGTCACAGAAAAGGGAATTAAAACTCGATTTTGAACATTTCTTTGTCTTTCTTTCTTCTTTTTTCTGTGATATTCTTGGTGAAAGTTAAAGCCCTTTTTTGATGATTTTACGTATAAACAGTTTCTTGATTTGATTAAGAAGGAATTAAATATCTTTGAATATCTGAGAACTTTTGCAAACGTAGGTTCAACGTTTCCTTAAACACTAAAAAATATTCATTTCATTTTCTCATAAATAGACTTCGCGGGGGGAAAACCCATTGTGCGATACACAAGTGTGCAGGTAAAGTCTTTGACGCGATGGCGAAAGGACCTGTAGAAAAACATAAAAACTTCCCTGGTTCAATTGAGACCAGATTTTAGTAAATAAAGTGTGTATATTGAATATATTATATGTGTTCATCTTATCCCCCCCCCATTTCTTTTTTGTGAACTGTAAAAAGACCTATCCCCAACCTTTCTCACATATTGAAATGAATGCCAATTCGGCTTTAATTTTTACATTCTACATAAACCGATCTTGACATTTACATAACAAGACACTCTTCTTAAAGTAAAGAAAATGATAAGGCTTAATTCTTTCTACAAAATAATGGTAATTTACAAGTCTATATTCAAGAAACCTGCCCCCCCCCCTCCCGGAAGAGCGCAGACAGGTAGACTTCGCAGATATAACATCTACAATGTACAGGTAACGTTTTAAAAGTTTCATTCATAAAAATCAGTTCCCCTGATGTCATCTGATAACTTTCCATCATTCATTCTTCCTATGTTTTGTATGTAGAATTTATAATTATTTAATTTAATTTTTTTTTATCTTGAGAAAATAAAGATTTTCAGCTGCATTTATTAGCATTTCGCGTTTTCTTGTATATATCTATTACTTGCAAATGAATAATGTCATTGAATAATACAGAAGAAATCAAACTTTATTTCCATCTTTTTTATTCATTCATAAATCCTTGGATCCGCTCCAATAGCTGCGCGATGCCCTCACCGCTACAGTAAACAAAACATTCATAACGCCGAAAATGTCCATGATTCCGCTGAACTAAGGAAGTTTACACATGTTTTATCATCTCATAACAAACATCAGCCCTCTCCAATGCAGGATTGCTCGAGTTAAAGAGGAAAATTCAGGAATTATTTTGCGTCAGCCATTTTCTGACGTGAACCTATGCGACAATTTGTAATATTCCAAAAATAGTAACCCAACAAAGTGTGTTCGTCATAAAACGTATATTAGTCCAAACAAAGGGGTGATTACATCTGTCATGGCGGACAGTGGTCACGATGAGTCTGTCGAAATACACAGCACGAATAAAGGTATGGACGATGTGAATACAGGTAGTGGCAATGATGAAGATGGTTTTGAGAAATGTGAAATGGATATAAGCGAAAAAAAAATCAGGAAATGATACACAAAAAAACAGTAGAAAGTCAGGTTCGTGTAAGTGAATTCATGACGCCTCCCCCCGCCCATACAAATCCAAACACTCTCCAATCCCTAATGAAACCAAAATGGGTTGATGAAATATTTGACAAACTATTGCAGATTGATAAAAAGTTAGCCAAGGTTGATGACATACATAGAAAAATCTCGGGAATTACGCAACGGTTAAATACCTTTAAATCGGACATCAACAATCTAAAGAAAATAACAGGTAACATGGGGAACACCATGGGGACTTTGAAAAAGAACACTGAGGAAATGGAAAAAGAAGTAGAACAAATGAAACAGTCCCAGAAAAATATTGAGGATTCTATCACGGATCTCAAGTGCCGAAGCATGGAAAATAACCTACCATTCTATGGGCTAGCTGAGTATAATGGAAATAGGAGGGAGAATTGTGCGAGACTGATAAACGATTTCTGTGAGACAGAATTGGAAACTCAAAATGTCAGACAACAGATAGAAAGAGCGCACAGGATTGGACAGCTTAACCGAGAAAATACAAACCCGAGACCTATCGTGGTTAAGTTTTCCACATTCAGGGAGAGGGAAAGGATAAGGAAAAAAGCTACAAAGCTGTCATCCACACCATACAGGATCCAGGAACAGTATCCGAAAGAAATATATGAGCAGCGAAAGCAGCTATATCCAAAACTGAATGAAGCTAGGTTACGGGACAAGACAGCAAGACTCATCAAAAACAAACTGATCATTAACGGAGCAGAGTATGACCCGTTGGAACCCCAAGACAATCAAGAAGACGACGAAGACTGGGAAACAGTACAGCACAGATAGGACACACAGAAGAATGTATGCAGCTTACTGCAAGAAAATCTAAAAATATTATCTTGGAACATAAATGGTGAACCAATTGAAATTGTTGACTAATTTATATATCTTGGTGTACTTTTGAATTATAATGGAAAATGTAATAATACACAAAAACAGCTGGCAATCCAGGCTAGAAAAGCAATGTTTTCGATGAAATCAAAAATCAACCAAATGTGTCTAAATATTGAGACAATGTTTTCACTTTTTGATACTTATGTTGCAAGCATATTGAATTACGGTTGTGAAATATGGGGGGGACACAATGCTAGTGATATTGAAAAAGTACACTTGGACTTTATTAAATATGTTTTAGGTGTTAGAAGGAGCACAAATACTGCCATGATCTATGTTGAAACTGGTAGACTGCCTATGAAAATTGTTCGCATTTTTCGCATTTTTAAATTTTGGTTCAAGCTGTTAAAAACTGACAATTGTATTTTGAAAATGTGTTATGAATATTTGTTCAATGAATGGGAATATTCCGACAGACACTCTGATAATTGGGTTGTAAATATCAAACAAAAACTTTATGAGAATGGACTCGGATTTACCTGGCTTGAACAAGACAGAGAAATGATTTGTAAACAATTTCCTGTAATCAAACAAAGAATAAAAGATAATTTCATACAAAATCTCATGGCAGAAATTAATTGTTCAACAAAATGTATTTTTTACAGACACATTGTAGATTATTTAACCTTGCAATATTATTTAAGAAAGTCAATACCTAATCTTTATAAAAAAACAAATAAGTAGAATAAGATTGTCTTCCCATAACCTTGCAATTGAAACTGGCAGGCATAGAAATATTGCAAAGGAATTTAGATTTTGTGAAGTTTGTAAAAATATCGTAGAAGACGAATTTCATTTTGTTTTAATTTGTCCCCTTTACAAGGAGTTGAGAAGTAAATATATCAAAAGTTACTACTGGAAAAAACCATCCGCATTCAAACTAGTCCAATTATTGAGTGTACAAAATTTTTCTGAGCTGTGTAAGTTAGGTAAATTTTTGCATTTAGCTTTTAAGTTAAGAAATGAAAAGATGTGATCCATTCTTCGTTTGTCCAATCGTTATATCAGTATATTTCTTTACATTTATTATGTGAGTCAAATTTGTTATATTTAATGTATAGACGCGCCATAGCAAGTGACTTCATTAAATAAACTAGGCGCTGCTTTTTCATGTATTGATACCATACCATACCATGCCAATCTGTTTTTTTTCTCTTAATTATATTTGTAATAATATTGTGATAATACGTATGTATTAAGCAATAAAGAATAATAATAATACTATTTTCGTATTGACCAAATTTTGGAAATGACCTTTGTCCGGTCCATTTCTCCAGAATAGCTAAAGATATGAAAGTTAACTGTGTCAGATATCATAGATCATGACTTGAAGATTTGTCCATTAACATTTTTTCCGTCGTCAATACTTCCGGTCGTCACAGAAAAGGGAATTAAAACTCGATTTTGAACATTTCTTTGTCTTTCTTTCTTCTTTTTTCTGTGATATTCATGGTGAAAGTTAAAGCCCTTTTTTGATGATTTTACGTATAAACAGTTTCTTGATTTGATTAAGAAGGAATTAAATATCTTTGAATATCTGAGAACTTTTGCAAACGTAGGTTCAACGTTTCCTTAAAAACTAAACATATTCATTTCATTTTCTCATAAATAGACTTCGCGGGGGGAAAACCCATTGTGCGATACATAAGTGAGCAGGTAAAGTCTTTGACGCGATGGCGAAAGGACCTGTAGAAAAACTTCCCTGGTTCAATTGAGACGAGATTTTAGTAAATAAAGTGTGTATATTGAATATATTATATGTGTTCATCTTACCCCCCCCCCCCCTCATTTCTTTTTTGTGAACTGTAAAAAGACCTATCCCCAACCTTTCTCACATATCGAAATGAATGCCAATTCGGCTTTAATTTTTACATTCTACATAAACTGACCTTGACATTTACATAACAAGACACTCTTCTTAAAGTAAAGAAAATGATAAGGCTTAATTCTTTCTACAAAATAATGGTAATTTACAAGTCTATATTCAAGAAACCTGCCCCCCCCCCTTCCCGGAAGAGCGCAGACAGGTAGACTTCGCAGATATAACATCTACAATGTACAGGTAACGTTTTAAAAGTTTCATTCATAAAAATCAGTTCCCCTGATGTCATCTGATAACTTTCCATCATTCATTCTTCCTATGTTTTGTATGTAGAATTTATAATTATTTAATTTAAATTTTTTTTTCTTGAGAAAATAAAGATTTTCAGCTGCATTTATTAGCATTTCGCGTTTTCTTGTACATATCTATTACTTGCAAATGAATAATGTCATTAATTAATACAGAAGAAATCAACCTTTATTTCCATCTTTTTTATTCATTCATAAATCCTTGGATCCGCTCCAATAGCTGCGCGATGCCCTCACCGCTACAGTAAACAAAACATTCATAACGCCGAAAATGTCCATGATTCCGCTGAACTAAGAAAGTTTACACATGTTTTATCATCTCATAACAAACATCAGCCCTGTCCAATGCAGGATTGCTCGAGTTAAAGAGGAAAATTCAGGAATTATTTTGCGTCAGCCTTTTTCTGACGTGAACCTATGCGACAATTTGTAATTAAGGTCTTCCGTCTTCACGGAAGACCTTATAGTTATTCTATTGTTTCTTATTAAGGTCTTCCGTCTTCACGGAAGAAGTTATAGTGATTGTGTTGTTTCTTATTATTAAGGTCTTCCGTCTTCACGGAAGACCTTATAGTGATTCTACTGTTTCTTATTAAGGTCTTCCGTCTTCACGGAAGACCTTATAGTTATTGTACTGTTTCTTATTATTATTATTCTTTTTATTATTTTTTTGACTTTCTAATTTTGTGTGCGCGATTTCCCGAAGACTACTGGATGGAATTACATGAAATTATCAGTGTAGATGTGCTGTAACATGAATTTGATCTATCCGAGAGATTTTTTGGAAATTCCTTTCTGGTGCCAAGTTACGGACAATTTCCTGAAATTAAAATGACATTTTGTCCACGATTAAACTCAAAAACGGTAAAAGATATCAACATGAAACTTTCAGGTATTATAGATAGTGATAGGTACTAACCAGGACGCGACTTTTCGTTCGTCGTCAGTACTTCCTGTCGTAAGGAGGTGCGAATTGAAAAAATCGTATTTTCTAATTTTTTTGTTTTTCAATATTTTTTATTTATTTTTGGAATGTTAATAGAGACTCTTTTATTGATGCTTACTATATAATTTGTTTGGATATTGATGCATCTACTCTCTAGATATTAACATTTAAAAATCTGAAGTGGGACCAAGATGGCGGCTGTCTCTGTCAACTCCGACAATTCGCGAGTAGGGGATTAAAGAGGCATCTGAGCGTTTGCTTGAACAAAAGTAATATAAGGATAAATAAAATGTATATGGATACGTTGATTTTCACGAAGTAGTTACGTTGCAATTCTGTGTTAAACTAAAGTGTTTATCCAAGGTCTTTTTAAGCCTTCTACCATTATTGTTTATGGCGTATCATCAAAGCATAAAAAGAAAAGACTACATGTACAAATGAAATGCGATATCTTTTTTTGTGCAACACGGAAAACAGATTCAAAGCATAGTTATAAGTATTTTTTTTATAAGAAACAATTTATAGAGAGTTTAAAACGTAATCAATGTTTTTTCTATGCACACTTAATTGTGTCATATTAAACTAACAGGAAAGATACAGATAAGAATACTTTTTTAAAGGAGCGGTTAAAGAAGTTTTTATACACTTTTTTCTCACAGATCTGATGCAAGTCATTGAACATAAATTGACTGTCATAGTGCAAGACATGTTTTTTGCCGAAACATTCTACCCCTTTCATTAAAGTGTAACTAATCGGGAGAGTCCACTTTGGGGATAAACAGGAAATAAACAAAAGTTACAAATTAATAGTCGTTTCACTGCTTTAGTTTTACTCACATAGATACGATATTTAATGTGTAGAATGCGTTAAATATACTTTCTAAACCTCGAAATTTACGCGATAAGAACGTTCTATTTTTTTTATTTCATTGTAGCTATCACACCTATTTTATAGAACATTCCAAAGAGAAGGCACGAAGATTTACTAGTACTCGTGGCGTTTGGCGCATAATTATGAATAGTGACTCGCCTTTCATAATTCTAAGTCAGATGAACTGTTGCAAAATTACATGTACATACAAGTAAATTTAGAGTAGGGGTTCAAATAGCGTAATAGATAGCGTGTTGAATTTTCACGCTGGTGACCTGTTTCAATTTCCAGTGTATTCAAAGATATTTTAATCAATTTTCAGCTCGATTTTACTGGGTGTTTTTTCGGAATCGGACGGAAGACCTGTCGTTGCTCGCAACGAGATCGTTTCTAGTTATTATTATTATTCTTTTTATTATTTTTTTGACTTTCTAATTTTGTGCACGCGATTTCTCGAAGACTACTGGATGGAATTATATGAAATTTTCAGAACAGATGTGTCATTACATGAATTTTGTATATCTGGGAGATTGTTTGAAAATTCCTATCTGGTGCCAAGTTATGGGACATTTCCTGAAATTAAAATGACATTTTGTCCTCGATTAAACTCAAAAACGGTAAAAGATATCAACATGAAACTTTCAGGGATTATAGATCGAGATATATACCATCCAGGACGCGACCTTTTGTTCATCGTCGCTACTTCCTGTCGTTAGGAGAAACGAATTAAAAAAATTGTATTTTCTAACTTTTTTGTTTTTCAATATTTTTTACTTATTTTTGGAATGCTAATAGAGACCATTCTATTGATGCTTACTATATAATTTGTTTGAATATTGATAACTCAAAACTCTAGATATTAACATTTGAAAATCTGAAGCGGGACCAAGATGGAGGCTGTCTCTGCCAACTCCGCCATTTCGCGAGAAGAGGTCTATGGAGGCAGCTGAGCGTTTGATTAAACCATTCTGACATAAGGATACATGAAATGTAAAAAACTACTTGGACTTTCACGTAGTAGTATGTTGCAATTCAGTGTCAAACTTTAAATTTAATTTCCGTTTCACTGCTTTAGTGTAACTAGGCTAGATACAATATGTAATGTGTACAATGTGTTAAATATACGTTCTTAACAAAATAAAATAAAGGCGATAAGAACGTTTTATGTATTTAATTTCATTGAAGCTATCACACCTATTTGATAGTTCAGTCCAAAGAAAATGCGCGATTATTTACTTGTGGCGTTTGGCGCGAATTATGAATAGTGGTCCACCTTTTATAATTCTAAGACAGGTGTACTGTTGCAAAAGTATACACAATTATATTTAGAGCGGTACTCCAAGTAGTTAATGCAAGGAGGATTGAACCCAGGTCCTCAACGCGCAAAAAAAGTGCATTCACATTGGCGACCTGGGATCAATCCTCCTTGTGACCAAAATTTTGAATCACTTTTCAACTTTTCATTTTACTTGTTTTTTTTTTCCTGAATCGGACGGAAGACCTCTCGTTGCTCGCAACGAGATCGTATCTAGTTAAGGTCTTCCGTCTTCACGACCTTATAGTGATTGTATTGTTTCTTATTATTCTTATTCTTTTTTTGACCAAAATTTTGTGCAGGCGATTTCTCGTAAACTATTCAGCGGTTTTTCATGAAACTTTCACAAAATATGTGTCATTATATGAAGTTGTTACATCCGAAGAAAAATTTGGAAAATTCGCTTCTGCTGCCAAGTTATGGACAATTTCCTGATTTTAAAATGCGATTTTGTCGCGCACTTTTTTCGAAAATGGCTAAGTATATAAACTGGAGACTTATTGGAGATGATAGATCATGACTTTCTGGTTTGCAGAATCACCTTTTCGTGCGTCGTCAGTACTTCCGGTCGTTACGAGATGCAAATTTAAAAAAATCGTATTTTCTAACTTTTTTGTTTTTCAGTATTTTTCATTTATTTTTGGTATGGTAATAGAAACCCTCCTTATAATGCTTACTATTTAATTTGTTTGAATGTTGATAAATCTAAACTCTAGATATAATTAGCATTCAGAAATCTGAAGCGGGTTCAAAATGGCGGCTGTCTCAGTCAACGCCGACATTTCGCAATAGTGGTTTACGGAGGCAGTCGAGCGTTTGCTTTAACGAAAGTAACATAAGAATAAATGAAATGTAAACGAATACTTGGATTGTCACGTCGTAGTTTCGTTGCAGTTCTGTGTCAAACTATCGTCTTCTATAATTGGTTTTGGCTGGTTTTCAAAGTAGAAAAAGAAAAGACTAAATGTGCAAATGAAATTCGATACCTAATATCTCTTGTGCATCACGGAAAAACAGATCTTAAATCATACTTATAAGTAATACTTTCTCACAAAAGAATACCAATTAATATTGTCAGTATAAATCGTAACCACTGTTTTCCCATGCACATTTGTGTCATATTAAACTAATAAATAAGACAAAAATAAGAAAACGATTTTTTTTAAAGATCGCTTTATGGAGTCTATTTAAACATTCTTGTCTCAAAGACCTGATTCAAGTTATTGAGCATAAATGATATCTGATTCCTTGACCATCAAAGTGCGAGCCATGTTTTCGCGTGAAACGTATTAACCTTTTTCGATTAACCAATCGGGATAGTTCACTTTGGGGATAAACAGGAAATTGAAAAAAAAAAATTATAACCGTTTCACCGCTTTAGTGTTACATGCATATATGCAATATGGAATTTTTTAAAATGTGTTATTATAAAACATACTTTCTAAATCTCGAATCTTGGGCTAAAAGATCGTTCTTTTTTAAATTAATTGAAGCTATCACACCTATTTAATAGAACGTTCTAAAGAAAAAGCGCGAAGACTAACTCGTGGTGTTTGGCGCTTAATTTTGAATAGTGACCTGTTTTTTATAATTTTAAGAGAGAAGCACTGTTTCGTGAATATATACAAGTAGATTTAGAGTAGAGGTCCCAATAGCGTTATATTTAGTGCGTTGGAATTTATGCTGGTGATTTGGGTTCAATTCTCCTTGTGTGCAAATCTTTTTTTTTTTTTTTTACTTTTTCAGCTCGATTTTACTTTTTCTTTCCGAAATCGGACGGAAGACCTCTCGTTGCTCGCAACGAGTTTCTCTAGTTATTATTATATTTTTTTGACAAAATTTTGTGCACGCGATTTCTCGAAAACTATTCAGCGGTTTTCAACGAAACTTTCACAAAAAATGCGCCATTACATGAAGTTGTGCAGTCTATAATTTTTTTTGGAAAATTTGCTTCCGGTGCCAAGTTATGGACAATTTTCTGATTTTAAAATGCGATTTTGTCGCGCACTTTTATCGAAAATGGCTACAGATATGAACTGGAGACTTATTGGAGACGATAGCTCGTGACTTTCTGGTTTGCTGAATTCCCTTTTTGTGCGTCGTCAATACTTCCGGTCGTTACGAGATGCAAATTTAAAAAATCGTATTTTTCTAACTTTTTTGTTTTTCAATATTTTTCATTTATATTTGGTATGTTAATAGAAATCTTTCTTATAATGCTCACTATATAATTGGTTTGAATATTGATAAATCGAAACTCTAGATATTAGGATTTAACAAGAGGCCCACGGGCCTTATAGGTCACCTGAGTATCATGTAACAACTTTCAAGCGATTGTATTTGGTTCGTGTTTTAATCCATGGCCAAAAGCTATGAAATTCACAAATTTTGAAGGAGGCACCATTGCTTATCAAAGGGCAGATTTAATTTATTTTTAATCAAAGTACCCCCCTGGTACCCCTGACCCAGCGGCCCTGAAATTATCTATTTGAAAGAGGCCCCTTTCTTCATTATAAGGCCAGCATTTTTTTTTAATGTTTAGGTTTAGTTATGAACATGAGGATAAAAAAGTCCCGAAGGAGAAGGAAATAATTTTTTTTTCTTTTTTGATAAATCAATTATTAACATTTGTACATTCTTCTTTTATGCTATCCTAATAGGCTCCTTACCACTGAACACATAATGCTTACAAATAGGAAAGTAGAACATTTAATTGCTTATTTCATCATCTGTCAGTTTGGGCCAGTTATATAAATTTTGTGATGTTGATCAAAATATATTTTAAAAAATCAATTCTTTAAAAGTCTTTCAATATATCTTCATTTTTTTAATATGTGTTAGGTGAATGTGTAGACATTGTTCTAAAATTTACTTGATGCCTAAAATTATAATTCCTATCATAAAACAGATAGGGAGTATTGGGGAGTAGGGTCAACATTTTTTCAATTAAGTGTAAAATAATTTTTCTGGCTGATACAAATGATACTACATGCCTGTATATATTTGTATATTCTTGCCTTTTAATAGTTGAATTTTTTTATTTCTTCAGGTTATTGTTTATTTCTTCCTCAAATGGACTTCACTTCTCCAATAGTTTTATTCATTACATCTGATGCATAAGCAACCCTTTTCTGAAGAATGGTGCTTAGACTGTAAGCTATAACAGAGACCTAAACAATGTCCCTGGCAATATGCAATAGCTACCACGGGCAGTTTAAAACCTGGGGGAGGAAAATAATTTACAGTTACTTTTGAAACGAATACAATATAATTATCTCACCAGCATGTCATTGTGCAACAAAGTCGTCAGCATTTTATTTGTCCTTTGAACGGGTGAAACGTTTTGAATGGCACTCGTATCAATGAATTTTACACTAAACCAAGATATCTTCTCAGATCTAGCTTTATTTACCCGCCGTTTCATCGTAAAACCGGAAGTGCGAGTTCGTAAATTTGAAATCTCGATCCCGACTCAAATTTGACATTGGAAAGAAAAAAAATGTTTTATTTATTTCTGAAAATTCAAAACCTTGAGCGAAAGGTTTGTAAAACTAAAAATAAAATAAATCCTGGCCTTAAATATGTAATTAGATCATTAGCATATTAACCAGGAACAAAGGATAAGATGTTCAAAGAAATCATGCATTTCACTATATAATCACTAGAGCCCCGCCCTAACACCAGAACCCCTGACCCTGGGGCCATAAAATTCACAATTTTGGTAGAGGCACTCTTGCTCATCATAACTATGTACTTAGTTGGTTTATTTAATACCCAGGAGCAGAGAAGAAGATTTTCAAAGAAATAATGCATTTTCACTAACTTCTTATTTAGCCCCGCCCTAGCACTAGAACCCCTGACCCCAGGGCCATGAATTTCACTATTTTGGTAGAAGACTCATTGCTGATTACAATCATGCAAACAGTTTGACTGCTTGATGTCCAGGAGTAAAGAAGAAGATTTTTAAAGATTGCATTAATTTTAGTGGTTTTGGCCCCACCCCTCAGGCCCCAGGGGGGCAGGGATCATGAAATTCATAATTTTTGTTTCCCTCGACCCATAGATGCTTTGTGCCAAATTTGGTTGAAATTGGTTCAGTGGTTGCAGAGAAGAAGCTGAAAATGTTCAAATGTTAACGCACGACGAACGACGCACGACGACGGACGAAAACAGATAGCAATAGGTCACCTGAGTTTACTCAGGTGACCTAAAAATCTGAAGCGAGTCCAAGATGGCGGTTGTCCCTGTCAACTCCGACATTTCGCATAGGGGTTTACGGAGTCAGCCGAGCGTTTGCTTGAACGAAAGTAACACAAGGAAAAATGAAATGTAAAGGAATACTTGGATTGTCACGTCGTATTTACGTTGCAATTCTATGTCAAACTATGTTCTTCTTAAACGTTATCTACAATTAGATTTGGCTGGTTCTCAAAGTAGAAAAAGAAAGACTACATTGTGCAAATGAAATTCGATACCTAATACCTTCTGATTTGCAACACGTGAAAACAGATCTTAAATCATAGTTATAAGTAATAGTTTTTCTAGAAACAATGTCAATGAATATAGTAAGTATAGAAATTACAAACTGTTTTTCCAATGCACACTTGTGTCATATTAAAATAATAGAAAAGACAAAATAAGATAACAATTTTTTAAAAGATTGCTAAATGGAGTTTATATTAACATTCTTGTCTCAAAAGATCTGATTTAAGTTATTGAGCATAAATGGTATCCGATTCCTTGA
>NW_026925579.1:0-26345 GCF_032062105.1 Saccostrea cuccullata
CCTTTATTTAATCAATTATTCAATCTTTGAAAAATGTTGACAAGGGCAATAACTCCTTAGGTAGCTTAATTCATTCAGGCATTTTCTTTATTGTACTTCTAATGTAAAATAGTTTCCATGATATTCTTAATTCAAAAGTACCGTAGAATAGCGTGTATTTCAGCATCATTATTATGCATTTGACTCAGTTTTTACATAATATTTATGATACTGTTTACAAAAAAGTGTTATGATTTTTTATGTTGACATATGCTTCTGCTTATTTTATGTCTCCCATCTTAAATAATGTGGTGACCTATACATTTTTGGAAATAATTGGTTAATTTAAACTTTATTAAATGAAAATAAATTAAATTTTTATAATTTTAACCATTAGAATTGTAAGGGTTTAAAGACCTTAAATATGTGCTAAAGTATTGTAAAAGGAGTTCTAAAATAGGCCTTGCCTGCTGTCCAATTCCATTAACTTTTTTGTGAATAAAATTATTTTTTCCACATAATTTTTTGCCAAAACATAGGAAATTTTAGGAGATTTAACATTAATTAACATTCGAGGGCGAGACAGCCCCTTAACAATGGGCTGAGACAGAGATATCTCAGCCCTGAGGGTGAGACTGCCCTACTTCCCAGGGGATATGTCTCACCAAGTATCAGGGCTGATACACTACTAGGTATATGATATTTAAAAAAAAAAAAAAAAAAATGCTGTTTGCATGGTTTCTAAATGTCAGTAAATGCACATAAATAAAAAAGTTTTTATGATTTAAAAAAGTATATGATTTATTTTTTAAAAAGCTGAAAAATATGGTAACATAATGCATGTCTGTTCTATTTAATGTGCATTATCTACAACAATAAATGAAGATGAAAATAGTATTTAACATGGTATGCTTTCAGTTCCTTTAATTTGACATTGATCTTCCTGTAAAATTGGCAGACAGATGCAAATGAGCATGGTGTCTCACTCACTCATATGAGATGTCTAAGAGTGCATAAAGGGAAAAGTGCTTACTGATTTTATTAGATAGATACCAGTAGCTACGTCTAACCGGTGAATGTTGATCTATGTATGAAAACCTGAGGCAGACGGCCGGGAGACCAAAAAATGATCCTAGAGCTCCAACGATGCTATACGACTATAGCTTTTGAATGAGAAACCTTTGTAAGAACTGATTTCAAAAGATTTCAATACCGTTAAATCCCATATTTTTGCAGGTTCAAATTTTCGAGGTTTGAGGAAAAATTATGGTTTGTGGGGACTTGATTTTGTGGTGAGGCATATGATATTTATAATTTCATGATGGTCAAAAATCTTGGGTCTCTCCACATGCCTCAAAAACAAAGAAAATTTAACTCCCACAGAAATTATTATTGATTTCACAGTACATTAGTTACATTTGCAGGTATATATACAGGTAAAATTGTATGTTAATGCAAACCAACTTATATTCACATGCAAGAAATATTTGTGAGCTTCGAGACCTTCTTGAACTCCCAAATATTTATTGCCACGGAACATTTATTATATGTTGTGTATTTGTAGAAAATGTTTCCTTGGTAGCAAACACTCATTGTCGGGGACTGATTTTTAACTGAAGAATCAGGAATAAAAGATGAGTGAATAATGGTTTACTGTACTCAATTATAAGGTAAATGACGAGAAGCTGACTAAAACCTTTTAAGATTTGTAGAATTCTGTTACGGTACTTAATTTAGACAGAAATGTGTGAGGACCATTGAAGTCAATCTTTCAATTGGGAAATGATAAAAAGACCTTTATTGGGCTATCTTTAATAAATTGTTTGGGTGCCTTCTCCTGACCGACTGGCTAAAAATGGCCCTGACTCAAATCTTTTCTTAACATTCCAGGACACAATATGTTTTTCTTATCCCATCATCAAATTCGTCGAAAATTTCTGGGGAAAAGATTTTCCACCTACCTTAGTTGATGTAATAATTTTACCCTGAGTTGGGAGAGGGCAAGCAAACATTATTTTAAAGATTGCCTCATTAAATATCCTTTCATGAAAATAAACTATGTACGGTACATACTGTGATTACGTTTAAATGTGGGTTCTTGTGTCTTTCGCTAATTTAGAACTTCCTTAGAAATGTCTGGCATGTTTATTTCTGTATATACACTTGCAAAACCCTAAATATTAACTCTTTCAGTGGTTTTGTTTTTAATGACATTTCAAAACCTTGTACAATAAAACCACATATATGCATATATTTTCATTGTTTTTAGAACAATAACTGTTCATTTCTGAAATTAGCAAATGTCATTGACTCACAAAACTTATATTTGAAAACCTTTAAAGTTATTGGTTCAGAAAAAAACATTAAAAGAGGCATATGAGTAATTTGGTATAATTATGAGATGCATTTAGTACTGCATGTAAACATGGAAGATTATTTCAAAGGAAAGTTATAATTGAAACAAGATTTGAAAAAATACTGCTCAGTGATTGACTCTTTTCATTAAAGAATCTTATGACTCTCTATATATAGATACCAAAAATTTCCCTCATTTTATAACAAATGTCTATATAAGCTGTGAAAGTCTTATTTTTCTATTAGATTATATTAATTTATTTAATATTTTTTTATGATTAGATTGTAATTAATTATTTTTAAAAATCTTAATTAGATAAAAATTGCAGAGTGGTGAAATTCTAGTCCTAGTCATATGATTTTTTTGAAAAATACTAACATTATTTCTCTTGATAAACATTATGATTCCTAATCGGTATGTGATTGAAATAACAATTTTTCCATATAGCCCCTATCTTATTATCAGACTTGAGGAGAAGAAAATTTTGCATTTCAATCTTAACAAATTCCGTAAAAAATACTTTGGCAAGTTTGTCTTTATAAAATGTTGAATTAATTCCAGTTTAAAAAAAAAATACACAAAATTTGATTGTGTTGTCATTTCATATCACAATGATTTGAAATTTTCAAACTAAAAAAAAAAAAAAACCACAAGATTTCAAGAAGTCATACAATTAGTGAATAAACTTTGGAATTCATTCTGAATTTTAAACTTCATGCATTTGACAAACAGACATTCTTCACTTCATTATTCTACCCCCTCCCCCTTCTACAAAAATATAGTGCCAATAAGTGTGTTTCTGTGGCCCTTAATTTAAAAAAAAAAAACTTATGGGACATGCCAAAGTATGAAATTTTGAAATAAAAAATGTTTGAATACTTTTATGAATAAATTAATAATTTAAAATTGTTTTTCACTTTTGGTTTAATATGTTTTTGTACTATATGTAAATGTCTAAAGTTGAAAATGTGCAATTAGGAAAATATGTTATTTAAGATTAAAATTAAGTATACGTAAATTTATTTATTCTTGCACTTTAATTTAAGGGAAAATAAAATCTGAATTTATTCAAAGAAATTGGTGGATAAAAAAGTGCTGTTTCAGTCAATAAATTTATTGAAAAAAAAAAAAAATCATAAAAATTGTCCTTACCTGAAAGTTCAAATAAGTCCAGTACATTAAAAAAAATCAAACAAGGTATGTTTGTCGATTTAGATCAAAAATAAAAAAAATCCAAATAAATGTCAGTCCAACAAGTCAATTATCAACCTCGATTGATGATCGTAATGCAATTTCTATTTTTTTCTTTTTTCTTTTTTTTGTAAGAATAAACACAACACTCTGTGGAGTGTCGCTAAATTTGTCATTACGGCTTGATTAATGTCGCTGTATTGTCAAGGTGATGGGCTAGGGCAATGTCGCACTGTCACCCAAAGTGGGAGAAATCATAATCCGTGTCTAAAAATAGCTGCAGACAGTCAAAAGAAGTTTACATCATAGAGGACCATAAGGCGCATTTCTTCACTAATGCAAGGACAAGGTTTTTATAACTTTTGTCCATTGCAATTGATAATAATTTTGTGCTCTTTCTTTATATGCTGCATTATGTGATAATTATACAGTGATGCTTTAAGCCAACACTTGTGTGGGTTATATAAATGCCCTTATTAAGATGGACATAACCATGTCATATATACAGGGAGAATTGACATTTCTGGCCAAATCCCAACATATCAGGGAAGCAAATATAGCACTTAATGTTATGCAAGAGGTTCATGGGCCACAGAGCTCACCTGGGTTAATATGGTCATGCTCTTAACTCTTTCACTAGCAGATTTTTTCTCACCAATATGAGTTGTAGAAAAGTTTGTCCCCCTTAGCATGCCAAAGATTGTTTATCTGATTTTTGTAGAAGAGTAGGCTCATACAGTATTTCAATTCATACCGCCAAAATACGGCTGAAATATTGCTGACTCGGAGTAATACAGCTATAGTCAATCAATTAATCAAAAAGACTTACACTTTTTTGAGGTACATTAATTAATTTTATTATTTACAAATTGTACGTGCTTCCAAACTTTTCAATTATAAACAATCTTTACAGAGCTTCAGATAATTAAACATCTAAAACAAAATCCTCTCAAGTGTTCATGCTAATTTCTTCTTTCCTTTATATTCCCACTGGACACATAATTACTGTTGATATCAGTCTAGTTAAAAATGAAGACCCTAAAGCGACCGTCTTTAAAAGGACCTGAGTACAGGGAGCCCTGATCTAGCAATTGGCTACAGAACTTTATTTCTATTATAAGGTCTGCCAAAGATTATGCCAGACATTGGGTTTAATATAAAAAGAAGATCTGAACACTTTGTCACTCAGATTATGGAAATATACAGTCAAACCTGTATTGAGAGACCTTCCAACAGTGGAAAGAAAAAAGCTTGTTCAGGAGAAACTGCAATCTAATTAAAATTACATGTAGATGTTAGATCCGCTCGCACACTCGCTACACTAACAGAGAAACTGTAGACGTAGTGTTCTACACCATATTCTAGAAATGATATAAATTAGATGTGGATTCTCAAAAACTCCAGATAAATTTTAGAAAATTTGTGACATGATCCGGCGAGTTTTCCTTTGAAGTCAACCGTACTGTAACTGCGATACAGAACACTTTTTGTGGGCGTTTCTTATGCAAATGAGCAGAAACTGTACTGTATCTGCAAAATATCAAAGATACAGTACGGTTTATTTTTAGCGATGACGGAAAGCTGTATTCATATTCAGACACAACAATCGTTCAATTCGCATGATAGCACTGTTAGTAATTACTCAAAATTTGAGGTGATTTTATTAAGAATAAAATTTTACAAAATAAACTTATATGAATGTCGGATTCAAAAAATTTAGAAAGGAGGGAGTGGGGCAGATCAAAAAGGACTATCTTGACCCCCCTAAAAAAAACCCTGAAAATCGTATTTGGGGGGGGGGGGGGTAGGTTTATAATCAACCAAGACACTATGTGCGTGAAATCGTTACTTGTTGATAAATTAAAAAGAGTATGTATATACGATTGGCAAAAATAATTTACAAAAGCGAAAAAAGAAAAAAAAAACTTTAAGTTGGGTAGGATTGAAGGGGGGGGGGCAAGTGTGAGTACTGGACCCCCCTTTGGTTACTCTACATTTTATTAAAAACTGAAGTAAAATACCCTCCCCCCTTTCTTTCATCTGTTTATTTCAATTTTGTATATGATTACAGGTTAGAGGATATTGTCGGAGATTTCTCTCAGAATACGATATCCTCAAAGCATTTTTGTTTCAAAATATTCTTATATATAAAAATGTTTTGCACTAATTCATAGCTTAAATAAAAAAAAATGTCAGCAAGAGCTGAATTGAGAGAAAAAAAAAGAAACCTACCCAATCAAATCTAAATAATTTTTTTGGAAAACAAATTATATAATGCATCCCTCAAATAATTATTTTTAAAATAATAGTAAATAATTACATGCACGTCCACCTCACTCGGCATTTCAGTTGCGAATGCTTAAAATGGGATACTAAATCAACTTTCTGCTAAAATCATCTGATTGGTTGAGAGATATGTACCCAAATATGAATGTAAATTGGTGAGGTCATTAGAAAGGTCATGTCACAAGTCATTTAGAATACTCGTTTCCTACTGTATCAGAGATACAGGGCGGGGCCCGGCTCGAGCTATCGCTCTCGCCACAAGCCCCGCCCTGTATCTCTGATACAGTAGGAAACTCGTACTCTAAATAATACTTAGAATTACCAAATGCAATGGTCAGTTAATATCAAAAGACAAATTCTCTCCACTTTATACAACCATTCCTCTTGTTAAAAAAAAACTAGGCTTTTTGATATCAGAGATAACTGCTTCTTCAATTAAAATGGTAGTTGCAAATTTTCCTAGCTTGTATTAATCAGTCATCAGCAAAATTACTCTGTTAAAAAACACTGAATCTACACAACAGTACTCTGAAGTTGATATTGAAAGGATGCCTGAGTTCCTCAGTGTAAACATTTATGTAGTCTTCAGAGATCAGGTCTTCCGACAAACTGATGGAATCCCCATGGGCAATTATTGTGCTCCTATTTAAGCTGACATATTTTAATTAGCTCTACTGGTCAGAGATCAAAAGAACTTTTGCAATAGTAAGGTGTCCATCTAGCATCTCCATCTGTTTGTCTTTCTATGCATCTGTCTTTAAACAATTTTCAAGATGCTATGGTTTGATTTCAATTTAACTTAAGATGTGTATCAGTTTTTGATTTCCATGGTTATCCAACAATAAAACTGGTTTTAGATATAGGTCATGTATATTATTTTGTTCTTGATACTGCAGCACTTGACCAATTATTAACATTTAATAACAAATATTGGGAATCAGCTGACTCCAGATCAGGTCATGTGATTGGACAAAATGGCCACTAAAACATAGAAAAAATGGCAATGAAATTTGATGACTTCTGACTGAGTTATGCAGGTGACCTTTTATAGAGTTACTTTATGTAGGAAATTGCATTGGGAGGAAATAAAATGACCACATAGGACAGGTGACCAATGGATAGAGGTGACTGCTATGACAAGTTTGACTGTATAAAAGTATGAACATGTTATTTGGTCAAACTGCCTTGAACATACAAGTTTTTAGTTGTCAGTCATCAAAGCCCAACCTGTAATACAAATTGTGGAGACTCGATCGGTGACTATTTTTTTAGCCAATTGGCAATTATGCCAACAAAAACTGAACAAAAATCCCTTAAAACAGGACAGAGTGGGGGCAACTGTCGTCCATCGTAATAAAAAAAACAGCTGCAAATAGAAAAAAAAACAAACAAATGAAATTAGTACGAATGTGTAAATTACTTAAGACTGCATGAAACGTAAATGTGTTTTTAGTTGTCGTTATAGCACAACCTGTAAAAAAAAAATTATGTACACTCTACAGTGGCTTATTTTTTGCCATTGGACAATAATCAAGCTGACTTGGTATGGGATGATAGATATAACTTGGCCACATACCACAAAAAGCAGTGGTTTTTTATAAGGATTTTTTTTTAGGTCACATGCAAAGCAGAGTAACATGGAGATCATTTAACATGGGGACCATTTTGCTCAAGGTCTTTCTAGTATGTTTAACTCTTTATGTTGAGAACTCTAAGAAGTTTTTTTTTTAACATATTATGTATTGCTTGGGACTAAGGCTTTTATTAAATACAATTATTATCAACCTTGTGACCATTGAACTTGACCTTTGTCATATATTTCAAATTAACTGACTGACGCATCAAAATCCCTCCTACCCCAATCATTTTGTTTTTCAGCACTCTAAATTTTTAGCTCATTTGAGCCGAAGGCTCAAGTGAGCTTTTCTGATCAAAATTTGTCCGTTGTCTGTCGTTGTCGGCGTCGGCGTAAACTTTTCACATTTTCATCTTCTTCTCAAGAACCACTGGGCCAATTTCAACCAAACTTGGCACAAAGTATCCTTGGGTAAAGGGGAATCAAGTTTGTTCAAATGAAGGGCCACGCCCCCTTCCAAGGGGAGATAATTATGAATTTGTGAAAAATTTATGGCATTTTTAAAAAATCTTCTTCTCCAGAACCGCTGGGCGAGGAAAGATGAAACTCATGTGGAAGCATCCTCAGGTAGTGTAGATTCAAGTTTGTTCAAATCATGACCCCCGGGGCAAGGGTGGGGCCAAAATGGCCGACCCAAGTTTTACATAGGAATATATAGGAAAAATCTTTAAAAATCTTCTTCTCCAGTAACACTGGGCCAGGAAAGATGAAACTCATGTGGAATCATCCTCAGGTAGTGTGGATTCAAATTTGTTCAAATCATGACCCCCGGGGCTAGGGTGGGGCCAAAATGGCCGACCCAAGTTTTACATAGGAATATATAGGAAAAATCTTTAAAAATCTTCTTCTCCAGTAACACTGGGCCAGGAAAGATGAAACTCATGTGGAATCATCCTCAGGTAGTGTGGATTCAAATTTGTTCAAATCATGACCCCCGGGGCTAGGGTGGGGCCAAAATGGCCGACCCAAGTTTTACATAGGAATATATAGGAAAAATCTTTTAAAAATCTTTTTCTCCAGAACCACTGGGCCAGGAAAGATGAAACTCATGTGGAGTCATCCTCAGGTAGAGCAGATTTAAGTTTGTTCAAATCATGACCCCCGGGGCAAGGATGGGGCCAAAATGGCCGACCCTAGTTTTACATAGGAATATATAAGAAAAATCTTTAAAAATCTTCTTCTCAAGAACCACTAGGACAGGAAAGATGAAACTCATGTGGAATCATCCTCAGGTAGTGTAGATTCATGTTGTTCAAATCATGACCCCTGGGGCAAGGGTGAGGCCAAAATGGCCGACCCAAGTTTTACATAGGAATATATAGGAAAAATCTTTAAAAATCTTCTTCTCAAGAACCACTGGGCCAGGAGAGATGAAACTCATGTGGAATCATCCTCAGGTAGTGTAGATTTAAGTTTGTTCAAATCATGACCCCCGGGGCTAGGGTGGGGCCAAAATGGCCGACCCAAGTTTTACATAGGGATATATAGGGAAACCTTTTAAAATCTTCTTTTCAAGTACTTCAAAGCTATGATTTGTGATATTTATATGGAATCATCCTCAGGTAGTGTAGATTCTAGTTTGTTCAAATGATGAACGCCTTGGGGGGGGGGGTGGAGTAAATTCAAGCCTGATGTGCTCAGGTGAGCGCTGTGGCCCCTGGGCCTCTTGTTTATTTTTTTCCCAGCTAGGGAAATGCAGGGTTCTCCAAATTTGAAAATTTAACCACGGAGGAAGCTGCGAGAAGACAAAAAGTGACGGAAAACACAAATGCGTGTTAGACTTCCCAATTTTCATTAATCAATGATTGGTTTTTAAAATTTTTAAACTTAACCAATGCAACACAAAACATTTAAAAATAACCTGTGCAACAATTTTTAAAGCAAAAAAAAATAAACTGAAATAAAAAGGATTATGTATCTTACTTCACAAATGTACAAAAATTTGCCCAAAACTGTAAAAACCTTTGAAGGAATTTACAGAAAAATATTTGATACAGTAACCAATGGCAATATTATTCAGAAACTAATAATTATAAGTTGTTAGCCTGTTGTATGAAATGTTTTGTTTAAATATGACCAGATCTGATGAATGGGTAGTACCGTATAAGTGGAAATTTTAGCGAGACGCAAATTTAGTGATTTGTCCTTAAAAACTGGTAATTTATTTTTAGCGAGATTTTATTTTAAGTTAACACACAAACGAACATTTGGAAAGGTGTTCCTTTTTTTTTTTTCTCTAAACGTTCTATTTTTCTAAATATTGCATTTTTAACCGAGTTTACCCCTTTGTTTACTTCTCCACGTGTCCCAGTGCGAAAAGTAGCGCCACGCGATGTTTCATAAAAACAGGAAGTAACTCAAAAACTAAGACGGCAATTGTCACTTATGTACTATATGTACATTTCATCAGAAAGATAATGAAGTTAAACTTGAAAAACAGAGCATGGGAAATTGATTAAATACAGAGGAATATGAAATTTTGAAAGAGTAATTTTTTCTGGCACAAAAACTTGAATCGGATGCATGACGATTATCAAACTCGTACTTATAATTGTCAATCATCTTTTATAAACAAATCATCTAGGTCTAATCATGAAGTGAACATGTTGAAGTTCCCCAAAATTATTTACTTAGTATGTAGAGGATAATTAGCTCTCAAAATATTGATCATCAGCTGATTGACTCTTTATTGTCACGCTCCACAGCATAGTCGCCGATTAATGACAGTTTGTTTTAGCACGACCTGAATTTCTCTTGAGCTGCATGGCAGTTGTTGTATAAACACAATTAACTACTCATTAGTCATCAAAAAAGTAGGGGTCAGGACTGAAAAGCAATAGAATTTAATCAAGGCGGCTGCTAATTTTAACCATGGCGCAGCTTGTTTAACCTGGCGCAAATAAATTTAAATATGGCGGGTCGTCATGGTAAAACCTCTTGTGGAGAACCCTGGAAATGGAAAACTTTTTGTATTAAAGGACATCAAAAACCAACTTGTACCAAAGTCATGATTATTTAAACCTTAGAATAATTCATATATATTTTGTGTTATTTGCAGATTGCTAAAACTTGCAACTTTACAGTTGTAAGAATTGACGAGATCTACTTTATTTATCAACATTGCAATTACATTGATTCTGTTAGCTTCTTGCAACTTGTTTTATATCTTTAATCAGAAATCTACTCATAATGTTTCTATACAGTAAAAATTCAGGGAACTTTTATGTTTAAATAAAAAAATTTTTGGTGTCTCTTTACAGAGAACTATTGGAAATTCAACATGAGGACAAGAAGTTATCCTTCAGATGCCATGGTTACGTGACGAATGCTAATTACTCTCTGAAGAAATGTATATTTCTTCTTTTTATTAACCGTAAGTATTGAAGTTTGATATGCAGCATCATGTGTCTTAAAGTTAATTTAAACAATATCCTTTAATTAATCACAACAGATAAGATTACTATAGGATGTATTCGTGTAATAACAAAAGATTTGACTTGTAGCAGGTATAGGAGAGAACAATTTCCTGGAAAAGGTCACATTTAAAAACGAAAATGAATTGTCGCGAACTTGTTTTTCCCTTGTAAACTGCGAAATAAAGTCGTCACGAATAAAAGTTGGTTTACAGTATTCAATGAAGTTCAACTCTACTTCCTTCCAAGATATGTGTTTCTCATATCTTTGTGCTTAATTATTTTGTGTATTTGTAGACCGACTGGTAGATTCCTCCTCTCTACGTAAAGCTGTGGACACCATCTACCAAGCTTATCTCCCCAAAAACATGCATCCCTTTGCCTATCTAAGGTACAGTATAACTCAGTTATAACCAAGTCACTGGGACCTGTCAAATTACTTTGCTATATATCCATAATTTATTATTCCGTATATGGAATTCATTAAATTTCTTTTGCTGGGGATCCAAGATCCAATTAGCTATATCCCTGACTTTGCAATATCCGTGTTTGTTCTAATTAAACAAGTTTTTCTGTAATAGTAGAATTAGGCACACTACATTGTTTCAATTTCAATGACATTTGAACCTTTCAATATTTTAAGATATTAAAATTTGAAGTCATTCTTAAATATTCTTCTTCTCAAGAGCCACAAGGTAAGAAAATAAAAACAAGCTAATTCAGAGAATTCGTGTCCCCCGCTTAGGGAAAAAGTCGGATCCCCCTGACTGAATTTGTAGAATTATTATATGTATACATGTATACTGAAGCAAATAAAATACATGTATGTCAATATGCATATAAAGATTTCTTTATTATGTGTATAGAAGATTCTTTTTATATGGAATATTTATCACACTGTAATGATGATTTTATAACCTCATAAATTTTTCATTTCACATGCTGAATACTATCATTTAATAAAAAAAGAAAAGTATTTAAAAAAAAAAAGAAAAAAAAAGACAAGTTCGACTGGGATTCGATCCCGGGACCTCTCGCATGCGAAGCGAGTGACATGACCACTGGACCATGGAATCGCTCTAGCCGATATCAAGTATATGCAGAACTAAAGTCACATACATGTATATATTCATATTCGGTATTCTCAAAATTTTACACAATCCATGGTGTTTGATTTATTTAGCCTTTATTAAACAGTTCTAATAGATGTAATAAGAACATAAAGTCCGCCGAGAACCTGTTTTATACGCAATAACTCTCCTCATGCCCCTGCGCTAAAAATAGCGACATGTAATACTATAAATACTAATAAAACAAACGGGGCGGGGCACTTTGAGAGGGGCGAGAGACGTCCTAGGGAGTTTTGGTATAAAATTACATTGCATAAGCTCAAAATCTTCTTGAAATATCGCCCGGAAATGATAGTGTTACACACAGACAGAATGTATAAATTTACGACCTTGAACTTTGACCTTTTCACCTCAAAATCAATAGGGGTCTTCATTAGGCCACAGGGAGTTGTTATATAAAATTTCATTGCAATAGATCAAATGGTTCTAGAGATATCGTGTGGAAACGAAAGTGTTTTAACAGACAGAATTTGCTTATTTATGACCTTGACCTTTGACCTTTTGACCTCAAAATCAATAGGGGTCTTCTTTAGTCCATAGGGAGTTGCTATGCTAAATTTCATTGCAAAAGCTCAAAGGGTTCTCGAGATATCGTGTGGAAACGAAAGCGTTACAGACAGACAGAAAGACGGACGGACGGACGGACAAACCCAAATTAATATCCCCCACTTTTCAAGCGGGGGACAAAAATAAATATGAAGTGAAACCTTTTTACCTAGTGCAAGTTTTGTTCAAATCATGACCCATGGGGTAGGGTTTTGGCCAAAACAGGTAATCAAAGTTTTACATCTACTTAGGAAAATTTAGAGAAAATCCTTAACTTACTTCTCAAGAACAGTCCTGATTAGTCATATTTATATAGAAACATACTCAGATATGTCAATTATGACAAGTTTTTTTTCTTCAAATCACTCAGTTTAGTCAGTAGATAGAATGAGATCACTTAGGTCATCAAAATGTGTATTCTAATTAATTTAGAATGTAGAATTAATTTTTATTTTCCAATTTTAATGATTTCAATTCAGAATGACAAAATTTTTTTTCTTGAGGTCAAGCCTGGGGGGCCATAAAACTGCACGAGTTCACTTTTAATCTCGGTCTAACTTTCACATAAGGAATTTATTGTGAAAAAATTGAAATTGATTGAGATCAGAAGTGAACTTGTCTAAGTTTATGGTCTTGGAGCCAGTAAAGCACATGGATGTTTTTTCCGTCCTAAAGACCTGTTACGATCAGTACATAATAACAGATCGTAGGTCAAGACACATGGGACCCTGGCCATGAAAAACATGTAATTGAAAAGTCAAATTATACCCATTATATTATTAAGCAGGACTTTGTTCATATAAAAATAATGACCATTAACTATAGATCGCATCATTTGAAAATCCTTTGGGAACAATCCTGAGAAAATTGTTTCAATGTTAATCATTGTTCTGGGGAAAAGGATAGAAAATCTGCATGAAATAAACATAGGTATGATTTCATTGTTTTTAGAAAATGATGCATATACACAAAGGAGATAAGGGATTTTTTTAATTAGTTATTATACTATTTTGTTTTTTGTTTATTTTTTTACCAGTTCAATTGTCAGGTGTAAAATAGGTCAATGATGTGGTTTCTGTAAAAGTATATTGAAGTCATTGTTGAAATAAATGGGCCCTACTTAGTCATTTTTGTTGTTGCATTATTGTGAAATTCATTATCTACTAGCATATATTCTTTTGTGTACAGATAATTGATGTTATTTTTGACATTTTATTGTATTTGTCTAATAATTGCAAACATAAAATATCAATACATTTTCTACATTTTTAAAAACACAAAATAATAGAAATCTTGATTACTTTTAAAGGCATTGATCCAAAAACTGGCAATAAAAGCTTGATTTATTTGTTCCAAAAATATCTAAAAAGAGAAAAAGACTTTTCTTTTTTTCCCTCTTCACCAACTATCCAAGTTTTACAGGCATAAGAATTTTTGCTCTAATATTTCTGTTATGATATTATCAATATGAATGTATGCATATGGTTGGAGTTCCACTAATAAGCTGGGTACCTTTCCCCTTTTCAGTTTTTTTTTTAATTAATTTACATTGAGATTGAAAAGGATTTTTTTGTATCATTGGAAATGTCTTATTTTGGCAAATTTGTATGAAACCAGTGGATCCAGATTAGAGAATATTGACTGTATAGTGAAAGGACTAAATGTAAATGAAAGGAAGTAGATTAATTTTGCTAATGATGCTTATTGTGAAGTTATGCAGTAACTTGTTCCTCATATATATTTAGGAATCTAAAGTATATAGTCTTTAGAGAGCATTATACTAATTTTTAAGTTCCATGTTTTCAGTTTGGAAATTGCTCCTCAGAATGTAGATGTTAACGTACACCCTACAAAACATGAGGTTCATTTTCTCCATGAGGAGGCCATCATTGCCAGCATTCAGTCAGCTGTAGAAACCAAGCTTCTGGGAGCAAACACGAGCAGGACTTACTATACACAGGTTACAGTCTATCAGAGAAATTGTAAAATTTACAAATTACAGATCTGGGGCCCATTTTACAAGAGAACTTATGACTATGACCAAAAATGTAAAATTAATAGTTTTGTTTGAAAATGCTTGCATAAGAAATCTTGTGAAATTCTTTAAAAAAAAACACACAATTTTCATATCAATGTAAAAAAGTTATGAGCAGAATGAAATTTTGGTTCTTTTTAAAACTGTCCCCTGTTGTACACAGGTCTAGTTTTACTGTGCACAGGACAAGATTTACAATATACAGGTCTTTTACAGTACACAGGTCCAGATTTACAGTACACAGGTCTAGATTTACAGTACACAGGTCTAGATTTAAAGTACACAGGTCTTTTACAGTACACAGGTCTAGATTTACAGTACACAGGTCTATAGATTTACAGTACACAGGTCTAGATTTACACTATACACAGGTCTATAGATTTACAGTACACATGTCTATAGATTTACAGTACATAGGTCTATAGATTTACATTACACAGGTCCAGATTTGCATAACACAGGTCTATAGATTTACAGTACACAGGTCTAGATTTACACAATACACAGGTCTATAGATTTACAGAACACAGGTCTATAGATTTACAGTACACAGATCCATTGATTTACAGTACACAGATCCATAGATTAACAATACACAGGTCTATAGATTTACAGTACACAGGTCTATAGATTTACACAATATACAGGTCTATAGATTTACAGTACAGAGGTCTATAGATTTACTGTGTACTGTAAATCTATAGACATGTGTACTGTAAATCTATAGACCTGTGTATTGTGTAAATCTATAAATTTACAGTACACAGGTCTATAGATTTACAGTACACAGATCTATAGATTTACAAGACAAAGGTCTAGATTTACAGTACACAGGTCTATAGATTTACAGTACACAGGTCTAGATTTACACAATACACAGGTCTATAGATTTACAGAACACAGGTCTATAGATTTACAGTACACAGATCCATAGATTTACAGTACACAGATCCATAGATTAACAATACACAGGTCTATAGATTTACAGTACACAGGTCTATAGATTTACACAATATACAGGTCTATAGATTTACAGTACAGAGGTCTATAGATTTACTGTGTACTGTAAATCTATAGACCTGTGTACTGTAAATCTATAGACCTGTGTATTGTGTAAATCTATAAATTTACAGTACACAGGTCTATAGAAATACAGTACACAGATCTATAGATTTACAAGACAAAGGTCTAGATTTACAGTACACAGGTCTATAGATTTACAGTACACAGGTCTAGATTTACAGTACATAGGTTTATATGTACAGTGCACAGGTCTAGATTTACTATATATATTCATATCCAGATTCATTTACACAGGTAGTCTATACAAATCTTTGTTTACATAACACAGGTTAGATTTTCTGTTATAATTCAGATGTAATTTGTTTTGGTCTAGATTTACTGTACACATCTGATTTAATGCACACAGGTCAAGAAATACCCATTGGCCTATTCATACTAACTGCTATACGTTGGGTAAATGATAGTTTTACTGCATGAACACAAATCTTGATCTATTGAAATATTGAATTACCTGTAAAAAGTTGATCATCTCCCATTTATAGATCTTGGTGATTTTTGTAAGAAATTATATCAGCTATTTGTGCAAATTCAACTGCTTGCAAGTTTATTAGCTGGGAGATTTTAAATCATTAATGAGGAAATTTTCTGTGTAGGCATTGCTACCAGGAGCACCTGTATCCTTGGACAGTAAGGAGGAGGATCCAAATTCTTCTAAATCTAGTGGTGGTAAGAATATTTATAGAAATTAAATCTATTATTGTCAGACTTTTAGAATTGCGGTATGTTTAAATTAAGTTAAAATCTTCATGTCTTTATCATTTCCAACTCATCTTTACCATGTGTGTTGGGGGGGGGGGGGGGTAATGAGGTACTCAATGATGGTTCATCTATTCATCTATAGCTAAGTGTATCTATTTTCAGAGCTGAAAAATTCCTCTTAAGTATATTTTACACAAATTTTTCACAATGCTTTAAGTAAAACTTGAGATCAAAGTTACTTCAATTCATGTTAATATTAATAAATCTTGATATACAAATGTATATTCATAATAGATGACCTAATTTCATCCCCTCTTGAAGTGTTCATCCTGTGAATGGGAATTTTGCATTGGCTTTATATTGATTAAGTTTGTGGTACTTATCTTTGGAAAAATCAGCAGGAAAAGTGTTTAGGGGTCTTGCTAAATTTAATAGAATAGATCATTAAAGTAGCTGCAGGGAGTTAGATACATCTTTTGTACAGTAATATTTGTAATAAGGCAGACATTTGTCAGACTATTTGGAATTCCCAAAATTGTTATGTACGTCACTGAAATGAAAGCATGCATCTTTCTACAAGAATAATTTTTGAAGGGTATTAAAGCTGATTTTGTCATGTCCTGGTAGTTAAAATGATTTTACATAGGTTTGAAAGCTGATTTATTGAGAAAATATTTATTGCATGCTTCCATTGCTAAATCGGTATGGTAGTTCAGAGAATTTTTGCTTTATAGAAAATCTTTTATAAGAGCAGTGCTATCATAATGTTTGAAATGGAAAAAAGTCTAAGGGATATGACCCATTTATTGTAAGGAAACGTTTAGAGATCTCGTTTAGTTCTATATGTACCTTGCATATCAATCTGACCTGATTTTAATCAGATTGCTTGCATATCTGGAAAGATTCTTAGCTATAGGGAAACCAAATTTAAGATCAAGTGCCAATGACATCATTATTACCAATATACCTGTGTAAGGCAATTGTTTTCTATCAATTTAACTATATGTAAAGAAACTCACCTGCTGAATTCTATCTCCAGTAGTACTCATTGGCTAGCAATTCGGTTTTGATTCATTTTATATGAAGATGAAAGGAAGATGCTTTTGTGCACTAGCTGTTCTTAAGTGGATTGAAAAAACAGAATATTTCAAGGGCATGGACACCAGTAATTGTACCACTTTAGATCAGAAGTGTATCTTGTATGCAACTTGAAGGGGAAAAAGAGCTCTTATGATAAAAGAACATCTGATTGTTTTTCTTGTTCAAAATTTTATTTTTAAAAGTATAGAATCTAAGTGGGAGAATTGAATACATTCTTAAAATCTGTGTTATAGTTCAGGAACTTAAAACTTTGCATCTGAAGTGCAGGATTTTCTTTCAACATTTTATTGGTATCGAGTATTGCCCATTTTTTTAGGCAGACCATCTTATGATATCTTTATGTCAAAGTAAGGTGAACTGCTGTGACATTGCACTCATTGTATTTCAGAGATTTTCATATGATATTTGTCTGTTTAAACTCATGGAGCAGACAGAATAAAACGTTGCATTGTAATCAAGACAAGTTCAGTCTGTATTGAGAACTGCTGTACATGATTGATTGATGAAGCTGTACTCATCAACTGATCAGAAATTTAAAATTTACATAAATTATATGGAGATAATGAACAGTATTCAAGCTCAAAAGTCCATAAAACAATACCAAATAGGAGTAGAGCAAACACGGACCTCCAAAAAATCAGCGGTGGGATCAGGTGCCATGAAGGAGTGAGCATCCCCTGCTGACCATTCACACCCGCTGTGTTCTCCTTGTCATGATCAGGAAATAACGGAAAATCATGTCAATTCAGTGTGTAAAAGATGGACTAAAAATTAGTATGAAAAACTTCACACAGGCGGCATAGAATTATTTACTGCTTAAACAGTGTGTTGATAAATTGATATGTCACAGTGCAGAACATCTTTCACCAAATAAAAGAATGAATGTGTCTTTTAAGCATTTTTTGAATTGTTGAAAAATTCTAGAAAAGGATAGTAGTGATCTGTAACTGTTTTGTCCATTATAAGTTCAAATTGTTGGAGAATTTCACTGTTTTTAGGAACAGAGAAGACATATGCCCATCACATGGTCAGAACGGACAGCAGAGAACAGAAGCTGGACGCCTTTATGAAACCAGTCAACCCCGGCGGTGCCACTGCCACCACAAGCACCACCACTGAAGATGTCTCTAAAGGCACCACCCAATCTGAAGACAACCAGATGGAGACTTCACCCAGTGGTGATGTGTAAGTATGAATACCAGACACATGAAATCTGAAATCTGATATTAAATAAGAAATACATGCTCCATGTGAAAATCAGAGGGATTTGTAACTTTTTCTGTTTGATTATCATTGATTAATAGAAGTAGGTAGCATCTTAAATAAAGTTGAAGAAGAAAACATTTGAGTAATGAGTGTATAATCAAAATAGAAATAAACGAAATAATGTATTGAATGATTTGTATTGCTAGTAAGTAAAAAGTATTGTATTATCCAGAGGCCTGTTCAACAGGTCAACAGAGCGAACGTTTGTGAGCGCTTGCCAAAATCCCTTATACCTCCAATAGAAAGATTTGCATGTGCTTGCTCTTTTGAGTAGGCCTCAGTTGTTTGCTATTTATAGAATGGTATTACCCAGTTGTGCTATTTATAGAATGGTATTACCCAGTTGTGGTTCCCAGCAGAAGAGGAGGCCTGTCAAGCTCACCAGTGTTCTCACACTTCAGGAAGACATCAAAGAAAATATGCATAAAAGTCAGTTTTTATTTCTTACTTCTTAAATCAAGCTTCAACCAAATTGAAACTTTTTATCCCTATCTCCCCTTGGCCATCCTATTTTACCCATCACTAAAGGTCAAAAGACAGTTTTGTAGCAGGTCAAGGTCATTTATAAATGTTAAGAAGGACATTGTTTCATTCATTGATGACCTCTGACATTTTCTTGACATTTAAGGTCTTATAATTCGATTAAAATTTTTATAGATTTGAGAGAGATGTTCCAGTTCCACAAGTTTGTGGGGTGTGTCAATGAAGAATTCTCCTTGATGCAGCATCAGACCAAACTCTACCTGGTGAACACAACCAAACTCAGGTCAGGGAATTACAACAGAAGCAAGAGTAGAGCATTATCATTTGGACCGCTCTCTGGGAAAAGGGGTCTTAATGACAAAATTTTCGAAATTGACTTTTTTAGATATTTCAAATCTACAGCAAATTTGGGACACACAGTCAAAATTTGAGCATTTAATCTGCTATAGTTTTAAAGTTATACGTGTTTGAACGAAACATGTTGCAATTAAACAATAACGTCAAAGACGTTATTGGGTAACGTTATCTTTTTTTTTTTAAATGACGTCTTAGATACAAAGACTTTAAATAACGTTATCTTTGTAAAAAGAAATGACGTTTTTGAAACAAAGTCTAATATCAATTTGATTATAAAATAGAATAACATAATTTAAATTTTGACATAAATTTTTTTTTCCCTAACACATTTTAATAAAAATATGAAGCACATTTATTAAATTATTATTTGAGTGTATCCGAACATGTTGCACAGCGAATGACATTGTGTTTATGTATATCCAATCGATTCATAAAGGTTGACTACAATTTTTTTTTATTGATAAATGTTGATAAAGGATTAACAAAATAATTATAATAACAAAGATACAGAAAATTAATATACAAAACAAAGCTTAGTATCATTATACGTTATTCAAGCGGTTAACAGGTCCATTTGGAAATTGTGACAAGATAAATGTTTGCGGGCGTCAATAAGATCATTGGTCTGTAAACAAACTGGTCAATCCTGGGTAAAACTTCTCGTCTTCTAATACGCTGATCTTTACTTCTGCTTTTGAACCTTATTCCTCTACAGACAAAATACCAGGCTTTGTATTTTGTAATCAGTTGAGTACATTTGAATTCCCCGTAGAGATGTAGGAAAGTCTTTCATTCCAGCCGCTGTCATGCGGGGTACCCGAGAGCCGAGTGAAAACTGTTCCACGATTGTTTCAGTCTGATCAATGAATTAGTCTCCTAAGTTTTTAAGCAATGCAGCAAGCGTTAGACATTGAACTTGTATCATAAACTGATTTGTCCTGCTGCCCTGTCATAATTTGCCACATTAAACATATACATATATTCCATTAATGAAAAAAAATCTTGTTTTGGCCGTTGCAGTTATCAGTATGAACTGTACATAAAAGTTCTGTATTTCAAAGAAACCGAATAAATTAAATAATTGAATCTGGCCCATGTGTATTTGTAGCTTTACGCACTACAGTTTCATGTTGAGAAATTATTAAAATAAAAGAGATTTATCGTCTTTTCGGAAACCAAACTTCTGGATTTTATAGAGTCATGCAAGAAGTGGAAAGGCCATTGGAGAGCATAACGAGGTACATAACTCATTGGTATCGGATGTGTCAAATAAATATTACATGGCGTTCGGGAGAAGTGTTAAACGTTGAGACTGTCAAACCCTGAAAAGAAACCATAAATCTATTTAAAAAATGTGTGTTACGTTAATAATTAAATAGACCATCTTTTTAAAAATGGTTGTCCTCTCCCGATCGACTGTCTAAAGATGGCCCGACTCAAGACTTTTTTTTACCTACCAGGACACAATATTTTTTTCTTTTTATTCCTCTTATTCCGTCAACAAATATGTTGAAATTTTCTGGAAATGTTTTTTCCGACCTACCTAATGATCCAATGATTTACCCCAAGTCGGGAGAGAGTAAGAAAACACTATTTTAAAGATGGCCTAATTAACATGCGTGAATTTAACTTGTTGTATAAAATTTGAAAAGAAATAGTATTAGATTAAAGACTTAACATGATATGCACACGCTGTAGGAGGTTATTTTCGTTGAAAGAGGGAGATCAGCCTTACAGAAAAATTTAACAAAAACAAAACCAAAACAAAAAAAAAAGTCACATTACTTTTGAGGTGCACAACCAAAATTTATGTTATTATTCTTTTGAAGAGTGTTAATACTGATAAAGCTTTTAAGGGTTAACTTTGAATTCGCTTTGTTTTCTATTAAGTGTATAATTGTGAATTATTGCCCCCTCCTCTAGTTTGTATCTGATATAAAGTACAACATGAAGAATCACTCGTTTTCTCTTGGTGCAACTTTAGATAAAATCTCTCCATGATCGAACTTGTGTAAAAATCAATCAAATAAATGTAATATGTGTGTTTTCAATAAAAACACAAACTAAATTATGAACTTCCACAGACATCTCAAGAGTGGATAAAGTACATGTACTTAATTCACCCCCCCCCCCTTTCGGATTGAGTTTATTTGAGTTACTTTTCATGATATGACATGACATGATAGAATCAAATCTACCATTCTGAAAACACTTTACACTTATTTTCGGAGAATATCTATGCTTATGAATTAAAGTATAAAATAATAAAAATGATAGATTTGACGGAGAATGTTTTTAAAATTATATGATCGCTACATTTTTCTTATTATGGGGGTGAGTTGGTCAATCTTGTTAGCTATCAGATAGGGATTAGTCATGAAGATAAATATAATGTCATGTATGTTATCCACATTTCATACAAGTCCACATGCGGCTTCCTGTGATATATCAGTATGACAGTATCCCGATCTCTCTATCTCTAATGGTTTAACATCATTATGTATCGGGGATTCAAGCCAGGATCCAAGCCTCGCAATTTTTTTTCTGGGCAGGGGGTGCATGGATTCTGCATAAGTAAAAATTACATCCAAACCATAAATTTGTTGACGAGCAAAAATAAAATAAAACCAAACCCACCCCCCCCCCAAAATGTACACTCCTTTAAAAGTGTGTTAAACTTATTCCGTAGAGGGGTGGGTTGGACTGCTTTCGCTTCTTAAGCTTCAAAAATATAATTTCTCCTCAAATTTTAAATATTTGATTACTATGAAATTTGAGGAGGGTAAAATCTACAATTTTTAAGGGGGGGGGGGGCATTCGCGCATGGAAACTACACTTCGTTTTTAAAGTTTTTTGCTATTGATTAAATGAAAATATTATTCTTTTAGTGTATAATCAGTAATTATAAATAAATCCTAAAATCCAGAAGCAACACTTGTTGAAAGGTTGAACAGTGGAAAGGTGGAAAGTATCAAAGTATATGATACATGTATGTGCTAAATAAAATATGTGTATGAACTGCAAGCAATACAATGAAAAAAAATCTAAACACGCACTGCAGTTTTATACATGAAAAAGTATTAGAAAACAAATGAATTTCAATCCATCAACCAACAAAATAATGCTACAATTATACAAGGGTTTCTGATACGCTAGTCTCCTCATAGTCGTTCATGAGGAGAGTAATGTATCAGAAACCCTTGGCTAGCGAAGATGCGTGAACGCACAAATAAGCCGTATCATAAACTATTCAAACTCATTTAATATTGTCAATTTTCATGTATGCAAACTTTCAAAGTATATTAAGCATTATACTTACTGATATTTCATCGTCTTTTCTTCTTTCTGTGCTTATCCCTTAAATCGCTATGTTTTGAGGTCGGGCTCGAGTGACGTAATGTAAATAAAGATGGCAATTGTGAATTTTGGTGGATCATAAAATTTTACATTCATAGAGGCGGGTTTACGTATGAATAGAAATTTTGACACATAATTTGTTTCAGCGTTGTATTAACTATTCATTTCACTAGGATATCAAATCTAACGAAAAATAACTGAAGAAATTTTGATAAAGTATTTATATATTGTGTATATTCACCTTCAAATTGTTCGCGAAATGCAGAAAAAAAAAATCACACATAAAACAGTATAGTATTAAATACAGTGTAAGTTATATCAGAATATCGCTCGGGGTATCTTGAGAAAATATTTTAGAATGGCAAAGAAACTTATTTCACACACGATACGACGATCATAACACGTATTCATTTATACCTTCACTCTGAAAATGAAACAGAACAACGGAGAGTGGAAAGGAGGAAAAAAGAAACATGTGCGTTTTAGACGCGAAAATTTGACGTCACAATAAATACGTTTTCTCGACGTCAACGCTTATGTCATTAAGACCGGTTTTGTCAGAGAGCGGTCCATTTGATCAAATGTAGTGTTAGCATTTTTACTTTGTCTTTATCATTTTTACTCTGTAGTCCTTCTTTAGATGTGTAGGCATTGCTGCAACCATTATGCAAATAAAAGAAATCTTTTTTTTCAGTCGTGAACTTTTCTACCAGTTGATGATATTTGATTTCGGAAACTTTGGAATACTCCGACTTTCAGTAAGTATTGTGGTTGTAAATATTGTTCACTTCATAGCAGGTAATTTCTTAGCAGCAGAACTGTAGCTCTCTGCTTGAGAAAATTCGGACAGATATTGCAGAGATCGAGCTACAGATCCAAGTGTTGTTAAAACCTTCGTTTTACGCCTCTGCTTTTTTGTTGCTCACTTCGGATATCATTTCTTTTATTTTTTACTTTCCCCAGCTGTAAGAATGATATGCGATAATAAAGCATGTATTTTGCTCCTATTTTTTATACTTTACCTTTCAACGGTCCCAAACAGCCCTACATGGTATATGGTTTTTGAATGTCAGTTTAAAAAACTGACATGTTGGAAATCCTGCATAAATTGGAGTAAATGTATGGTCAATTATCAGATACCATTCCTGTAACGAGGGTAAAGCATAACTTGCAAGAAATAATACCAGCAGTGAGCGACCAAAAAAAAGCGGCAACGTAAATCAAAGGTTTTTACAATGCTTGGATCTGTAGCTCTCTGCGTTATCTGTCCGAATTTTCTCAAACAGAAAGCTTCAGTTCTGCAGCTAGTTATTTCTTCAATCCTAATTTGGTAGAATCTCATAGATTCATACAGTTAAGGAAATTAAATTGTGATGAAAAAGAAATCATGATTTTAAAAGAGTTTCCAAAAAATTTTTATTCCTTTTCCCCCAGGAGCCGGCCCCTATATACGACCTTGCTATGCTTGCCCTTGACCTAGAAGAGAGCGGCTGGACGGAGGCGGACGGTCCAAAGCATGACCTTGCTCAGTACATCGTGGATTTCTTAACGTCTAAAGCAGAGATGTTGTCCGATTACTTCTCTATAGAGATTGACCAGGTGGGTGGTCACTGAACATTTTATAATTAAGATTACAAAAGACTTAAAATGACTGTGATTCAGGCCATCTTTAAGGTAATGTTTGTTTGCCTCCTCCTGACTCAGGATAAAAATAATAGGTAGGTGGGAAAATATTTTCTCAGAAAAATTTCAACAAAGGTATGGGATGAGAAGATAAGGAATTAAAAGGAAAATTGTTTCCTAGAGATAAAAAAGTTTTGATTCGGGCCATTTTTAGCCAGTCGGTCAGGAGAGGTAATCATTTCTGAATAATTTAACATTCTTTGACCTTGTTACAAGAGAGATAACTCTCTTTTTGATAAAAGATCATTATTGTTGAGATAAAAAGAACATTTCTGAAGTTAAAACCGCAAATTTTATGCATTTTATTCATAAATTTTAGCTTTAAAGTAAGGTTTACATGTTGAGTAAAAAGAGGAATGGTGACCCTTAGCATATGCAATTGATTGTTAGTGGGCTGATAAAAAGTTGTATGGTTGATAGTGACCATGTCATCAAAAACAATTTATCATTGAGTTAAATGTTGACTGAGGTTTTCATACTAATTGTTAAGCCATGATTTACATTGAATTGTGAATGGATTTTTCCGTTATTTCCGGATCATGACAAGGAGCACATGATGGGGTTGGCCTGTCCGCAGGGGATGCTCACTCCTCCATGGCACCTGATCATCTGTGATTTCTCTGCTCCAAATTTGTATTGTGTAAAGAACTTTTGAGCTTGAATACTACCAGGTATTCATTATCTCCATACATTTCATTTTCATAAATCAAGTATTTGATGATTGTGTATTTACAGAAGGGAAATCTCTGCACGCTGCCCCTCCTGCTTGATAACTATCTCCCCAACATGGAGGGCCTCCCAATGTTTGTACTCAGGCTGGCCACAGAGGTAAGGATTGGAAAATCACATCATTTTGTGGGGGTTTCAAATTTTTCGTCGTTTTGGAGGAAAAAATATGGGCTGGGGATTTGATTCTATTGATGAAGAGAAGTTGAATAGTTACACGTGTGAATTTTTTTTAAAACATTTTATAGTAGACATGAATTTGTGGGTCTTTCCATACCTCAAAGGGATGTTAAACAACAAACAAACAAATAAAATTTTAATCTCTCTCATTATCTAATTAGATTATATCCATAAAGTTTTGAAATGAATAAAGAAAATCTCATATTATTTTCTATTAGGAGGGAACTCCATATAGGTAATACAAGTAATAAGAAATGTAACTCTTGTCAATTTTACATTTTGTGTGTATTATTCTTTGGGAAATTCAGGTAAACTGGGACTCTGAGCGGGAGTGCTTTGATACGTTCTGTAAGGAGACCAGTGAGTTTTACTGCTTCAAGTCCAGTTTATTTCAGAGTCAGGATAAAGAGCCTACTGATTCACAGGTAATTAAGAGGGCTGGGTGGTTGTACTGATCTCCTTTAGAAGAAGAGTTCCATATTAAGATATACAAAATTGATGAAATTTAAAACTAAAATTTATGACATTTTTCTTTGCCAAATGATATTTAACAGCGTAAGATATATCTAAAAGAATAATTGATAATTGATGGTTTATTGACCCCCCTCCTTAAATCAAATTGTGCTATTTTGCATAAATATTGCACAGGCAAAGTGAAAATACATTTTTAGACTAATTTGCAGAATAATTGCTCGTTTTCTGGGTTGAAGGATTTTAGCTCGCCTGTTTATTCAAGTGAGGTCTTCTGATCAAAATATGTCCATTGACTCTCATTGTTATCATTCATGTCATTAACTGTCATCAGCATCAGATTTTATTCACACAGCTTATTGTGCTG
>NW_026925580.1:0-26041 GCF_032062105.1 Saccostrea cuccullata
AAAAAAAGACACAATGGTTCTACATGTACGATATGTATAGTGACACGTACGTATGACTCCGAGTCTTAGCGCAGATTTATCTAACGACTAAGGTAAGTTTGTTTTATTCATTTTTTTACGTATTGGGGGCTGCTGCCCCCACATCCCCGCTTAAAGAAGCGCAAACCCATTTAGATATCTTTTTTCTCGCTTCGAGAGTTTCTTACACAACAAAATGGCGTCGCCCATCATAGTTGATACGTTGCTAAGTTTTTACGCCGCGCACTTTCACGCGCGGATCTAGAATCAAAATGGCGGCCGTACCGGAAAAGTGCATTCTATCCGTGAAAGTAGAAACCTTATTGTGACTGTCAGTTGGTGTTTGTGTATGTTGAGATGGCTGTCAAGTCGATTCTTTCATCAACTTAATAACAAGTGTTTGTTTTTATGGCCTATAGATGCATGCAGTAACTTGAGTTCAGTGTCACATTACTGCGTCTAAAAAGCCCAAACTGATAAGACTGGCGATTGATCCTAAAGCTGATTTGACAGATGATTGCATCATCGCAATATTAAAGGTAAAAATAAATACTTGCAATAAAAAATCAAAGTAAACATCTATAATGACTCCTTCATGACAAAATATTTCTTGATACATTGTAATTGCTTTTTGTCCCTTTATAATTCTACATTATACATTGGCGTCGGAAGCAAATTGAAAGGGGGGGGGGGGGGGGGGCTAAGTGTAACAAAAATATCCCAAACACCAGTACCAAAAATTTTCTGCTAAACACCAACACTTTTACCAATTTTAACCTATACTAAGACATTTCTGTGGAAAGTGGGGGGGGGGGCTAAACTTACGAAGATATGTTCAATGTCTATACTAAGTATATATTTGGAAAAAAAGTAGTGGGGGGGCTAAGCCAACCCTAGCCCCCCCCCCCCCCCCCCCCCGGTTCCGACGCCTATGTTATATTGTTGCACGACTTCATAAATTAATAAGTCCAACTCAATACTACAATAATTTTATTCTATATTATAAAACAGTTTTAATCCAGTGCACTTTTAAAATATGGAAAGTATGAATAGAATTTGCTGGCTTTAAAAGCTATGAAACTGGTACATGTACTGTAAATGACTTCAGGGGGGAGGGGGGGGGGGTATTGAATTTTTGAATTTCAGTTAAAAATTAATAATAACAGTGACATCCAACTTTCAAGGTACAAGTGCATGTGTATATGTGTTGATTGTTGAAAGTACATCAGCTAGCTAATCCATTGGATATTTACATCTATTATGTACCGGTATTCATTACCTGACATTTATTATTTTTTTCCAACACTAGAGAACATAGTTTCTGGTAAAATGTAAGATATTAATTAAGACTAATCACTATTAAGAACCTACAAACATGTACTCTCTCTTTTTTATAGTTGTAGTTTTGTAGTTTAATTAAGTTTTAGTTATGCTTAGAAGATATCTACTGCGTGAATATTTGTTTTACAGGTTCAATATACAGACAGCGTCTCATAAGAATAAATCCCAAGATCCAAGACTTGCTTAAAAGCTTAATTAAGGTAACTACACACTGTTAAATAAACTTTGTTATATTCTTCCCAACAACATTTGGGATATCCTGGAATCACACTGTCTGTTTTTCTGCCTGTCTACTTCTCTGTAGTATTTTTTGTCCAAAAATAAAATATTTGTGTCAGAATCTTCTTAATTTTTGGCAATATGAATTAGTAATACTGTTTGAACATTCCAAATTTAATTGTCAAAATCCAAAAAAAAAATGCTTTTTATGACTTTATTATGAAGCATATCTTCCAACAGTGTAATTGTCTTGCAAATTACATCATAGGATTCCACTAAACACCTAGTATAGCATTTATAACATTAGTTTTATCTCTTATCATATCTCTGTTGGTGAATTGGGCATACATTTGTTTGCTGAACTTTAATATTACTTGTAGAATTGATTTTGTAATTTAAGAATTGTTTTATTTTTACTTTTGAAATTTTTGTAGAGACCATTCTGTGCCACAAAGAAATTGTTCAGGAAAGGGAGAAATGGTGGATTTGCATTTTGGGTACAGTTCAAAGAGAGTTCAAAATGGTCAAGCTCATGGAAGATCAGAGGGAGGACAACTGAAGAAAACTGAAAGATACAAAAGGAAAAAGAACAAGAAAATATATGAAATAATTATGAAATTGGGAGGATGTACACAATCTTGTCTGCATTTGACCTGTAAAGATTTTATTCCCATTCTTATTTGTATGCTGTAATATCAAATAACTTGATTTTTCATAAATTTACAATAGAGAATACATGACAAATGTTATATGTGATATTTCTATTTTTCTTTGGACACTTTCATGTCAAATCATATAAATTATAAAAAAAGTACATGGACTAATTATGTTATTCATTTGTACATGTATGCATGTTTAACTATTTAATCATTTTGTGGAAATCTTATAATTGTACTCAACTTAGAATATGTAAAATATATGTATCGACAAATGCTACTGACTTGTTTGTATACTTTCCTGTTTAGAAAGTACACTGAAAAGTTGTGTAAGCATTTTAAGATATTAATTTTCAAATATTTAACCCATGAAGATAGATCATTGGAATGTAATGGATTTTCATCTAAAGCAGAAATATCTGATTTTTAAATGTGTACAAGAATGTGTTTTTCCTTGTGATAAATATTGAAAGAGAACACATGTAACTATTTCATATGATTTACATATGCTGCCCTTTTCATATGATTCACATATGTGGACAGACATGAAAAAAGTATAAAAATGATAATAAGTACAACAGTAATAATATACACGTATAATTCACATATAAAGTATAACATATATAAAACACATGTTTAACACATGTTTCATATGTATAAATATACAATGTGTTTATTTTTACACATGTTAAACACATGTGAAACATATGTTTAACATGTGTAAAAATAAACACCCTATACATGTGTGCTCCTTTTATGTGTTTTACATGTGTAAAAAATATATGTTAAACACATGTTTAACATATGTTCAACACATGTGGACATTTTTCCTGTGTATTCTTTAAATGAAATTTATCAGAAATGCAAAGAAAATCAGCGAAATATTTATATTTTTTAAATTAAAAATTTAGATGTAACTTTAAAATTTCAGTTCTTTGAAATATGGAAGAAGATGTGAATCTGGATCTTCCGAAATAACCCGAACAAATTTTGACAAAAACATGTATTTACAAGTAATTAGATTTATTTATCTTTATACAAGCTGAATATCTTTTATTTGCTGACATATATTAGGGGTTTCCGAAATGTATATAAGTATATTAGAATATTAGGAGAATTTTTCATAGGGATTTCCGAACATTATTTACATAATTAAATGACAACTTTCCAAAACCATGTAAAATGATATGTAGTATTTACTTTGAATTCCGCCAAATAAAATATAAAATTATAAAAGTTTTGTGATTGTTGACTTTTATAGACATACATGTACGTTTGTCTGCAGATAAACTTACGTTGCTATGATTAAATGCAAATTCTATTTTTTTTCTTCGAGAACTTTTGAACTGTTAGCATTAACATTGAGAAAACATGTGCATGTTCTTTTGATAAGTCATACAAAACATGATAAAAAAAAAGATTTAAAAAAAATTTTAAAGGAATCCCCCCAAAGAAAATGAATAAAAAATGCAAATTTGTAATTTTGTGCAAAAATAAATAACATGGAACGCTCAATGCCCCTTGTGAGGAACCCATTCTTTCGAACAAAACGTATTTTAATTTTCCCTGACAGAAAACGCATTTACTTGCATGGCACATGGTTTTTTGAAGCTTTGCAGAGAAAGAAAGGCAGTCTCAATTTTAGAATGAAGCCTTACTTCTGTTGATAGTTTTTGCAGTGTGTGTTAAGACTGTCCAAGTCTTGACAGCAACAAAAAATAAAAAAAAGGGGGGATCTTTAATTGCAATGCTAACTTATCTTTTTTTTCATTTGCCTATAGAAGATAGTACGCTTTGTACGAAGACTATGTAGTTTTGTGCTAAATTTTAAAAAGTGACTTAAGGGTACTGTGTAGATAAAAATTGGGGAGTGTACTTGCGCACTACATAAGAAGGTTAATCTGATGGGTAAAAAAGTCGCCAGAGATCTTCAAAAGGAAACTTGGGCTTTGTTACGCGTGTTAATACAGTAACAAAATGAAAAGGTTTTTTTTATTAAAATCAGATTTATACATCCTGGTCTCCATCCATATTGGAGGATTTCCTAGATTTATTTTAAGACGTTTTATTAATTCCCCCAAATAATAATGTCAAATGGGATAATAATAGCATGATGACGTACATATTGAAATGCGTTTCATTGATCTGATAATCGTGTAATTATGAAGTGATGGTGAGAAAAAAAGGGGAAATATTAATTCTATAAATTCGTAGATGAGGATATGCAATTATTCTTCCTTGTTAAGAAAAATCGTTAAAACGTAATCAAGAATTTTAATTTATAAAAATTAGAAAAATCGTTTTTGTAGAATTATAACTAGTTATAATGAAAATAAAATTAAATGATTGACTTAAAAAAAATAATAATAAGATGACGTACGTTTTCGAGCATTCTTGAGCTGTTGCATGGGAATGGACATTTTTATACTTTTTAATTTATTTATCTATGAGAATTAAAAAAAAAAAAAATCTGCATAAAACAAGACTTAGTGAGAAGTTTTTATCTTTTTTTTTTTTTTTTTTTTACTAAATTTACTAATTACAAATTGCTTTTTATAGAGTTGCATATTACTTTCTAGCATCTTTATATTTTATGAAAAAAAATTTCAAGTTATTTAAATACAATCGGTATCCCATACTTAAATTTCAAAAACTCCACCCCTCCCCCCCCCCCCCCCCCCCCCAAAAAAAGAAAAGAACTGAACTCAAAATAGTTTGAAAAATGAAACCTAATTCATTTCCAAGATTCTGCAATAGTGATGAGAACTTTCTTGCATCGGATAGAATTTATTCTTTCGGCAAAAATGAAGCCATTTAGAGCATTTTTTTTTAGCTAAGTGAATTTTAACAAGTTTCTTTTCTCTTTTGTAATTCATTATCTATTTTTCCGTATTTACTTTTTTTTTATAAGAATAAATCTTGAAGTTGTGACTTTTAATTGAATATATTACCGCATATTTGAGTTCATCTCACAATATGCGTCGTTATCAAAGCTCTATCCTTTTATTATATGTCATCATTCACCTCCTTTTTGTGGAAAAACTAATAAATGTGATAAGCCGGAATTTATTTATCCATCCATACAGTGTCGGTACTAAGTCACTATGTTTACTTGTTATCTCCCCTTTTCTATGTATCAATGAAGTGAAAGGTGGCTGATGAAAGTATCCGATTTATTTTTTGTATTATGAAATATTTTATCATAATTTCCAGTTTTTAAAGTTAAGGTTAGTCGAAAGAAGTAACATGGATGATCTTGTTAGCATTGATATTGCTCAATGGCAAATATTTTATTGGATTGAAACAGATCGATTTGCCACCCGTCCATACTTTAAACACCGGCACATGGTACAAGAGATTACAATGTAGTAATAACCAACTTCATCAGCAGATTTTGAATGAAGAAAAGCGTACTTAGTGAAATCATATTTAAACAATATGAGCTAATGTTAAAATAGGTATGAACTTCAACTTTATTCGGTCCACGTTATTCAAGGTCATTGGTCAATAAACATTCGTACACATGGTGGCCTATATTTGGGTACTTAGGTCCCTTGCCATATCTTTAGGGGATTTAGAAATGGGAATATCCATAATTATAATTCTTACAGTATGAGTATGCTTTTGTAGCTTTGGGTTTTTGCATTTATCAGTTTATTAAATATATTGAGTGATATTAAAAAAAAAATAAATAAATAAAAATAAAATTGAAATAAAATAAATGTTCAAGGACAGGGTTACCCTAGCTGTGCCATACCAGTCTACCTTTGTCTTAAAACAGTGAATAAATAGGAAAAAATACAGATTGAGAAGTAATAAAGGTTTGATAAATCTTTAGTAATGTTATTTAGCTAGATTCACAAAGGGACAGAACTCTAATTAAAGTTTCAAGCCTTATCAAGGCCATTCAACTTTAACAAGGGTCCAAAGAGAGGCATGAAAGATATGCAATTGCGACAAAGGCAGTTATCAATTGTGAAATAAAATTGTTTAAAGTAAAAATACAGAACAAGTTTTGGTGCTTTTGAATGTAACATTACAATAATGCTTTTATGATATGAATGAAACATCAAGTAAGATGTGTATTTGTTTATATACATATTTACAGTTGTACACATGCTATATGACAAAACTCAAGGTAAATAAATATGAATGATGACTAAAAACATTTTGAGGCAAAAAATTCAGTTGGATGGAAGCATTACAATGAACAATTCAGGCTGTAAAATCTGGGGGGTATACCCGGCATAGGTAACATGCACCGGAGTTGAATTGTACATTGTCTGTCAAATCCACATAATATATATATATTAGGACCAGCAGCATCTTCACCCATTCGGATATCACTTCTCATAAGGTGCTTGACACGGAGGACAACTTCAGACTCAACAAGAACAATAACAATGTGTGTATAGTAATTTAGGATCTCAATGGATCATTAGTACATGTAACAGTTGATATAGATAGGATTCCCCGAATTCTATTTTAATTAACTACATGTAGATATCTAGCAAGGCTAGCTACTATTTTGCTGGTTGATATATATCAAAGGGTTCAGATTAGGTAAGATGGGGTCAAAGACATGTTTCGCATACATATTCTGTGTTGTCATTTTGATTTAGTTAAAATTATACATAAAGGAATTAAAAGAAAGTCAGGCTGTTCGTTCATTTGGAAGCCGTCTCCAGTGTACATGAGCATAATTATGAATTTCTCTAACAGTGCCTCTATCTTAATTCATAAGGTTTGATGATAACACAATATAAACACATAAATTTAAAGGGGCTGGGTGGTTGTGGCCATTTTTAGACTATTTTGATCTCCTTTAAAAGAAGAGCTTAGTATAAAGATACATGTATAACAAAATGATCAAATTTTAAAACTAAAATTTATGAAATTTTTCTTTGCCAAATGATAGTTGACAGCTTAAAATATCATATCCCAAAATTTAAATTATATTTTGTGGTTAATAATTCTTGACCTCCTAGCCTCCTTAATGTCTTCTCACCCCTTAACTGCATAAAGGCCTTGTATCTTGTGTAGTTGTGTTTAACAAATGAAAAGTTTTGTACCATCTTAACTTAACATGAAAAATTAGGTGAACTTTATTTTTACTAAATTAATATTTATTATATAGATTATTTCACAAATGTTTATTATTTACACAGAGATTAATTCAGCATGGGCTTCTATTTCCTGACAATGTTCTAAAAATATGGGTCTAGTCGCTTGTTTAATATTTATACAAGAAGAGAACTTTGGGTATTTAAATATTATTCTACAAATAAAAGACCATAAAAAGAAATTAAATAAAAATAATTTATAGGCTAATTGAAGCACTGTAAAATAAATAAATAAATAAATTAAAAAAAAAATGTCAAGAGTATTAGGAAATTAATATAATTAAGATTTATTCCTTTGACTTATCTTTCTCCTTGGGGAAAGTGAACCTTAAAATAGGAAATGCAACTTAAATTCCCTGAACTTTTACCAATTTTACTCAAGTTATTCAATTTGGCAAAGGGAATGAGGGACAATTTACTGAGTTCTTCAGGTGCTACAGTCAATGCAGGCTCATTTGAATACAGCTCACAGTGCTGGTACTTTCTATGTATTTTCCTCATGGCATATGCTGTATGAATGGTCATGCAATAATAATAAATAAATCAATAAATAAATAAAATAGAAAGGGTTATAATGAGACTTATAAGGTTTAAATTGAGGCTTTTTGTCAGTGTTAGTTTCTGTTGTGTCTCTAGGTTGTTATATAAAAAGATTTGCTGTTTCACACAACTACTTTAGTTAAAATTCTATATTCACAGTTGTTAAACTCACAAAGGGTAAATTGTTTAGGTATCTAGTTTTCTTTATCACTAAAACATTAAAGGCAAGATTACCTAACTACAACATTTTCTTTTTAATAGTATGCGCTTACTTTTGGAAATTAAAACACATATGCATATCTCAGGGGCATTCTCCCATTGAAAATATCAGTTCAACCCAGTTGCCATTTTCATGTAATATGATAGGTGTATATCCCTCATCTGAGCAGTTACATGTAGCATAATTTTGTTACTTTACACATTTATCTCATATGGGATTAATATGCATTAATCGGTGCATATATATGTACATGCAGTTTACATCCATGCATTAGCTAGTGGATACAAATACAGGTTAGCTAGGGGATACAAATACAAATCCACATGTGTGTAGTTAAAGATTCATAGTACTAAGATTTGATAAACTTCTCCAGCATTTAAAGTATTAGATAAAGGGTAGGTTTTCACTGACTAAGCATATTAATTTTTGTGCTATCTATCATATATCCATTTTCTACAGCCTTAAAAAGATTTTAAGTCTATATTTTTAATAACCTATTCCGTAGCATATTTTTGCAGGGGGTGGGGGGAGCGTAAGGTGTGATAAGATAATGCATTTTTGATCAGCTGGGAAGGGGTTTAGAATGAAGAATTTAGTCATATGTGCCTTCACTGTCTGCTGCAGTCCAAGTACATTTACAAATGAGCAGTAAATACAATATATTGTGTGTCTTGGTTTCAAAGGTACTTATTATATACAAGATTTAATCAATTTTAAATGGTCCTTGGGAGAGCTTGTTTTCAAAAATAAGTGGTACATGTATAACACCATTCCCTCAGAACTGGTAAGATACATTACCAAATATCACAAAACATGTTCTGCAGTTTACAAATTGGGAATGTGAACACTTTTAAAATTGTCAAGAATACAGGAACAGCATAATCATGCTGAAAGGGAAAGGGGGGGGGGTTGGTTAAAGAGTACAGGTACTCATTCATCTTGTTTGTAATCTCTGCATTAAAGTATTTTACAATTTCTTTTTTTTTATATTACCTAAAAAAATAAATAAATAAATAAGAAATAAAATTTAAATTAATAAACAAATAAATACAAGGGGGGGGGGTAAATCTAAATAAAACGCATTTTCTACATAATTTTCTTACATTAGTCCAGGTAGTAGTTCTTTCTTGCGAACTGGATATTAATAATAGAAACAGAGACCCAAAGCAATATACTAGTAACTTGGAAAGATGAAAATTCAGGAAGGGGAGGGGGGGCGTTAGGCTCGATTATTTTGAAGGGAGACCAGAATTATTTTAATCCTGGATAGTTCTACATTGGGTTGGAAATGAGAGAGAGTGATGTTCACGATGGATGGGTTGCTGAGGGTTTTGAGTAGGCTAGGAGTCCATGGTGGGTGGTTAAATTGAAGTTGCCTACCCCCAACCAGGTGGCGGTGGGCACCTACGGTGCCCAGGTGGCGAAATCGTCACCTTCAATTTAACCATTGAACTGTTGATTTTGTTGACTTTTTGTGGTTGATGTTGATATATGTGATGGTTGATGTTGATATATGTGTCAGATGTTGACTTTGAAAATTATGTCTTATACAATGTAAAGCTAAAGCAAAATAATATAATTAAAAGATAATTTGTGTTGAAATGTGTCCGTAACACGAATGAGGTCAACCCAGCGTGCTACTTTTCCCGTCAGGGAGGGCACAACTTATGTTGATATTGGGGGTATGCCATTTTGCCGGCTGCCCCATGTTGTGTAGAGCACTGTGGACAATACCTGCCAACTCGAAATAAAACATTTAACTTAAATACTTAGTATTTGTTTATTATATATAGGTCTTTGATAATGGTGCATGGTATTTTTCAAACACCAGTAAAATCTAATTAATCAAATTGGTTGCATGTTTCCTGTAACACCTTGTATACTAGTAAGCCAGTTAAACATCCATTATCCAACGTTTCTAACTATCATTGATGCCCTAGCATACCCAACAAACTAGACAGCGATTCCTCAAACTGAACTATACTGAAGTCAGTATTCATGCACTCAACATGCTCAATATGAAGAAAATATTTCTAAATTGGAAATGTTAACAATACGGCTGGGTTTTTTTTAAAATTCTAATACACTTGAATTCAGGAAACATTAAAATTCAATATGAATATATACAAAAATCTATTAATGAAATCAATACTATATTTTGGATCTTTTAATAGCAGAGGTTGGCAGTTTTTACGTCATTCGGCTATTTTTGGTTAGATTGTACTTGATTGAGTTGGTGTGAGACCAATACACATTGAATATTTACTTAAAAACTTAAATAACGTGTCAATTTATTTTAAAAGTTTTAGTTTTGGGTTGAAAAATATTATTTGCACAATACTAGTAGGTTATGTCCTCATCAGCTGTTAATCAAAAATCAACAATTTCTCCAAAATTTCTACGGCACATTATGCATTTTTAAATGCACCAGTAATTAAATATTCCGGTGGTTTATAGTTTTGCCCTGTTACTCTGTTTATCATTTTGTCTGTACGCAAGACATTAACCCAACCCATAACTTTTGAATGATTGAGGTCATATATGTTCCTTTCAAATTTTCATTTATATCTTTTGAGAAAGCCTTTCTTTTTCTACTAACATATTTGAACTCTTGACTTTGACCTTTAACCTTGGTAATACATTTTAAATGGTTGGAGTGAGGGACTTGTTACTTTACCTGTGCATTTTTTTTCTCAAACAAATCCTTCGAATTCGTTTGGGTGTTAAAAATTTTTTATAGAGTTTGGTCGGCTTAAAAAACTGTAATCTTTGCCATGATTTTTAAATGGTTGAACCAAAGCTTTCAAATACTAGTAAGCATAGTTCCATGAGCATCAATTATTTTGAACCTTCATCTTGCAATCTGACTCATTTTAAAAAAGTTTTACCTTGGGTGTAACTTTTGAAAGTTAGCGCTGGGCCACAGATGTATTATTTGTGACAAGACCCTTCCTTTTGTACAAATGTTTGATACCTTGACTTGATCTTAGAGTTTGCTTGCATTGAGAAACGTAAATATTTGCCCTAGGCGAATACTGTTCGTTATCTCCATAATTATATTTCATTCACTCTTGTAAGCCCTTGTAAAGGTGTTACATTAAGCTTAAATAGTCAATAGAAAATACAGAGAGAAAATATTGAATGAACAGAAGCAGCGCATTTAGCTGAGAGTTAGCGAAAACCCCATATAGAAATTAGAGTAATCTGAATTCTTTACCTTTTAGAGGTATTGCAGTACTAGTGAGCTCACTAAATGACGCGCCCACCTCCCATATGATTATAATGACAAAATCCATGATTTGCTCTGAGAGACCCGAAATAAATATCAGATCAAAAAGTAGAATAAAAGGTGCACAGTGGTATTATGTAATAAAGAATCAGTGAAAATATCATCAAATTTTATTCATTGGTATAGGAGTTGTTGTGGATACGTATGGAAAGCCGTACACATTATTTTTTTTTATTTCGCCTCAAAATTACATTAATGATACATGTTTTTAACAAATAGATTATAATTGTTAAATATCATTTTTTCTAATTTAGAGGCGAAATAAAAATAATGTGTATCGACTATCGACTAATGACAAGAATATAATTTGGAGGCGAAAAATTATAATGTGTCCACATTGACTAAGATTATAATTGTGAAGTGTGAATGATTATAATTGTAAGACAAACTGAAAATAATGTGAACACATTTAACGGAAAAGATTATAACTGTTGCAGGAAAATAATAATGTTGTAAAAACGCATGATTTTTATTTTTGAATGAGATATTTATTTTTGGTATATTATTATATAGTAAATAATAATAATAATAATAATATGGGGGTATCCAACGGCTTTACATAGATAAGAGATTTATACTCTTCAATATTATAGAAAAAATTGCAATGTCAATCCTGTGAAAAAAAATTGCTGATAATTATGTAAAAAAAATTACAGATTAAATTATAAAACTTGGAGCGTCGCATACAATTTGAGAACATAATTATTCTGATGTATTTGTATTTACACGTGTAGAAAAACATGTCTTTAAGGAAAACAATGTTTTTTAAAAAAATACTTTGTCCTGTTTGTATACTGTGTGTGTTTTAAAGGTGAGTTTTATATTTCATCTTCTCCGGTCTCTTATCCTGAACGAAAAAGAAATCAAAACAAAGAAAACAAAAACAAAATTAAAAAAAAAAAAAAAAAAAAAAAAAGAAACTAAAAGCGAACATGGAAGTACCTATTAAGAGTTAATCGAACAATTTCTATTTGTTTTCTAGAAAACAGATATAATTTGAATCCCCTTTGTAAGGAAATTGGATTATATAATTTCGTTTTGCATAGTTATATATACGTGTAACCCTTTGTATATCGATATTGTAAATCATTTAAAATCGTGACGTCCTTAACAAACAAACCCCAGTTAAGTTTCAGGGGGCAGGATCTCCTAGATTTCCGAAAAGATTAAAACATTCAAGGGCGTGTGGGAAGCAATCTTATTTCCTCTAGATTACAGAAAATGTGAATTACTGTATTTTTAATTTTATTTTTTCTCTCTGTCTGCCTTTTTTGTGATTTAATTTGGACCGATCACTGTTCTTTATTTTCGCCTTATACATTTAAGAAATTTTTATATGACTGAAAAATTTCGGAATATATCAGCAAAAATACCAAACAAATAAAACAAGTGCATGCAAAGCCATCAATAAAATATCCAAAAGAAATCCAAATTATAAAAAAAACCAAATATATCAGAAATACTTATGCACCAAAAAAAGTTTCATTTCCAAATCGGTGCAAGACTATATCTTGATGATGATTATTTAATATATGAACATCTGCATGTTCTAAGAAAATCTGATAAGCTTGGGTGCTACATGTAATTTAGAGTTTGCAAAAAGTGAAGCCAAAAAAACTCTACCATTAGGAAAAGATATTAGTATTTTGTAATAAAAAATTAACAAAAGCAATTAGTTAAAGTGAATATGTGGTCTTCATTAAGACATAGAAACTAAACATAAGTATTTTCAATTCAAGGGAGTCAATTAGTGAACATACTCGATCTTATTATATTCATCGATTTATGTGTATTATGAAATTTTGTCTTTTTCTTAAGAAAATAACTAAAAAAGCCCCTTTTAAAACGAAAAAATGCTAATGACTCAGATGAGTAAAATACTAAAAGTCTTGTACATGTAAGACAAATTATACGTGTTTCAATATTTAGAGCAATTTAGGTACGGTGCAGGAGAGAGAGAGAGAGAGAGAGAGAGAGAGAGAGAGAGAGAGAGAGAGAGAGAGAGAGAGGGAGAGAGAGATGAACAGGAAGGCGAAATCGTCAAATACTATACAATCACCCCCTTTAACCTTGACTTGAAGTATATTTTAACTGACACGACGTGTTTCTCCTACATAAACGTGAGCATTAACCATACTTTCGGGAAATGCATGAGCACATATTTCCTACTGTGCGTGCAAGTTCTCTTCTTTTATCCTATTTCCGATACTTACGAGCGATGTCAATGATAAAGAATTGTATCTATCATCGACTGTGGTTACCAGTCATGTGAAGTACCCTCATTGTCTGCTTTGTGCTTATCTCGTAGGAAAATCAAATAAAATCAAAGTATGTAAAACATCTGTTTTTTAAACTGTTAATTTTTCAAAACGCATTCAAATGTTGAAATTGATTTGATAAAGTATTGTAGTTAAGTAGGATTGCATAATATATTATGTTGATAAACAGTTACTGTATATTTCGTTTTAAAAAAAAATATCTAAAATTTTACTAATTTGCAAATAATTAGCAATTGTGCATACGAGAAAATTAAGGAATGCTCTCCTAAAAGGGTAATTATTTACATCAAATCTCCGTGAGTGCCTAGCTATTTTATATGCTACATGTATGCATGTGTGAACACTTCAACTCATGCTTAACCTATTTTTGAGAAGATGTTTTCTATGTTACATTAACACAGAATCATTCCAATTATAATTAATTCTATTGTTTATTATTGCTCTCAAAATTACGAATACACGCACATAATTTTTTCTTTAAAAAATCAAAATAAAACATCATTACAAAGGACTTAAGATCAAGTAAGTTATAATCACCTATAGTACGGTTTAATTGGCAATCTCTCTCTTTTTGTATTCAAAAAAATCAAATCAAAAAAATTCAAAAAATATGTTCAAGGTTGTATTTGAAAAGTAGGTCAAACTCCTAGGTCAAGGTCAAAAGGTCAAATTTGGTGGTACCCAAGGAAAGGCCTTGTCACAAGGAATACACAGACAGACAAACAGACAGATTGACAGACACGACAAAAACTATATACCCCCGAAACTTCGTTTACGGGAGCATAAAATGTGAGTCTAAGGATAGAAATAAAAGAATTTATCGAAGCTGAATTTAAAAACCTGAAAAGAACAAAGTCATACTTATTTGCTTGTGAGAATATAAGATTATAACACAGTGAGAGTCATATTCTGATCATTAGTGTACGGACTTCTAGACGGACAAACGTTATATCTAAATCTACATTGAAAAGTGGTTGTCTATATTCATTGGAAAGTGAACAAAAATTCTTCGTAGAAATGCATTGAAAAATTACTTGCAGCTAGGCGGCAGAACACTGCTATCGTTCGCAGTTCTTCAGCATTCTAAAAACGTTGACCGCGTGGTGCAGTGGTAAGAACGTCTGTTTAGAAACTCGGTGTAAGGCGTTTATCCTTACTTCTCGGAATCGGGCCCCACCATAGAGACCAGTCTTTCGGATGAGATCTTATAAACCGAAGCCCCGTGGCGCAGTAGGTGCTGGTACGAAAACAAGATCACTCACTGCATTACTATTTATTATATACCTAATGTGTATCACCCAATTTTACTGTTGAATTAACGCTATCACGTGACGTCGTGATCCGATTTTCCGGATCACCAACATGTTGTTTTCTGAATCCATATCACCACTCTCTGAAACTGATGACGTAGTTCGCAGAAATATGACGTTATTTTTCTTGCGCGTTAAAAAGTCCCTTGTAATTATGCCTTTTTTAATGGATTAATATTATACAATTGATCTCTAAAGTTTATTCTAATATATTTAGCCAGTTATAAGGGGGGTATATAATAAATTTATCATTATAACAGTAACTTGATCCGAAGAGCAGTATCACGTCTCGTTGACAGGCGCGGATCATCATATCAAATTTGACACTTCGCGTTTCGTTTGATCTGATGATCCGCGCTTGTAAACGAGAGGTGTTACGACCCTTCGGATCAAGTTACTGTTATAATAATATATATTTATTTTCTCTGTGATACCCCTTCGATAATTAGGTCCCTCACTGCATTTCTATTTGTTTTCTCTGTCATAACTCTTAGAGAGTTAGGTGAATTGATTTCTTGATAATTTTACCGGAATGTAAATTTTGCCAAACGAAAGGTTAGTGCAAAGACGGCCTAATAAAGCATGTAAATCTGTGTCTGGCGTCAGTGGGCGGGGACTATTGAAATTGACATAGGAGGCCTTGTATAATTTAAATCTATTTGAGGACATTTTAAAACTAAATTTATACTTTTATTTCACAATGAAATGAAAATCTAAGAAAGCACCGTCTTTGTTTATTTGGAATACAAGGGACTATAAATAAGCCAATTAGGTATAAATTTTCCAACTTTTCCAACTACATGTATCGTTGATGTCATAGCATACCCAACAACCTAGACGGTGATTCCTTAAACATTGGGCCTTATAACCACATATTGACCTTTATTTATGTCCGTATACATGCACTCAATATGAAGAAAATATTTTTAAAATTCGAAATGTTAGCAATACGAGCTGGGTTTTTTAATGCTTATAATACACTTGAAATCAGGAAACATTAAAATTCAATATCAATATATACAAAGTTCTATTAATGTCATCAATACTTTACTTTGGATTTTTTAATAGCAGAAGTTTGCAGTTTTTACGTCATTGAGCTATTGTAGGTTCAATTGTATCTTGATTGAGTTGGTGTGAGACAAATACACATTAAAACTTTATATCGTGTCAATTTATTAATTTTGAGTTTTAGGTTAAAACAGTATTATTTGCATAATACTAGCACATGTAGGTTATGTCCTCATTAACTGTTAATTAAAAATAAAAAAAAAAAATTCTACGAAATATGGTTTCAAACTTCCTACTTTAAATCATGCATTTTTAAATGTACCAGTATTTGAATGTTCGGTTGTTTATAGTTTTGTTATTTTGTCTTTAAGCAAAACATTAACCCAACTCATAACTTTTGAATGATAAAGGCCATACCTGTACCTGTAGCTTTTATATTTTCATGTCTTATGCCAACATATTTGAACTCTTGACCTTGGACATGAATTTTGAATCACTTTCGCAGACATTTTGTCAAACTTTAACCTTATTATTAATAAATTTAAATGGTTGGAGCAAGGGACTTCTCAATTCACTTGCGTATTTTTTAAAACAAGTCCTTCGAATTGCTTTGGGTATTAAAGTTTTTTTTAGCTCACCTGAGCCGAAGGCTCAAGTGAGCTTTTGTGATCACATTTTGTCCGTCGTCCGTCCGTCCGTCCGTCTGTCCGTCTGTCTGTCCGTCTGTAAACTTTTCACATTTTCGACTTCTTCTCAAGAACCACTGGGACAATTTTGACCAAACTTGATACAAAGCATCCTAGGGTAAAGGGAAATTTAAATTGTTAAAATGAAGGGCCAAGTCCCCTCACAAGGGCAGATAATCAAGAAAAGACAAAAATAGGGTGGGGTCATTAAAAAATCTTCTTCTTTAGAACCACTGGGCCAGAAAAGCTTAAACTTATGTGGTAGCATCCTGGTATAATGTAGATTCTAAATTGTTCAAATAATGACCCCCGGGGAAGGGCGGGGCCACAATGGGGAATCAAAGTTTTACATAGAAATATATAGGAAAAATCTTCTTCTCAAGAACCACTGGGCCAGAAAAGCTGAAACTTATATGGAAGCATACTGGGGTAGTGTAGATTCTAAATTGTTCAAATCATGACCCCCGGGGGTTGGGCGGGGCCACAATGGGGAATCAAAGTTTTACATAGAAATATATAGGAAAAATCTTTAAAAATCTTCTTCTCAAGAACCACTTGGCCAGAAAGCTGAAACTTATGTGGAAGCATCCAGGGGTAGTGTAAAATTCTTAATTGTTCAAATCATGACCCCGGGGGTTGGGCGGGGCCACAATGGGGAATCAAAGTTTTACATAGAAATATATCGGAAAAATCTTTAAAAATCTTCTTCTCAAGAACCACTGGGCCAGAAAAGCTGAAACTTATGTGGAAGCATCCTGGGGTAGTGTAGAATTCAAATTGTCTAAATTATGATCAGTGGGGTAGGGTGGGTTCACAATATGTATTACAAGGGGGAAATCTGGTAAAGAACGGAATGGTCAAAGCTTCTCAGGTGAGCGATGTGGCCCATGGGCCTCTTGTTTAATGGAGTAAGGTCAGCTTAAAATAACTGTAATCTTTGCCATATTTAGTTTTGAATGGTTGGACCCAGTGCTTTCAAATATGTTTTCCTTAAGCATATTTCCTTGAGCATCATTAATTTTGAACCTTGGTCTTGCAATGTCACTAATTTAATAAAAAAAATCTACATTGGCCTAAAAGCGTTTGCCGTGTTTAGTAATCTCTCTTTTTTCTAGCTAAGATGGTGAGAAATGGAGCGAGGGTCGTATAGATACATGTACTTAGATACCTAAAAAAGTTACTCTTTATTTCTAAATGAACTTTTATCTAATAAATCTACCCAATACCTAGTAAAACTACTTTTAAAGAAGTGATTGTATGGACAGTAAATTTACTAATCTTTTTTAATGACTTTAACTATTTTTTTCTCAGTGCGCTAGGGCATAGATGTATTACTTGTGACAATAGCCTTTCTTTCAATTGGTACAATTTTTTTTTGAGAAAATACGTAGAAAAATTCAATGGGTAAATAATGATCTTACAATTGGAATGAAAACTTTAGTAAGCATTTACTTAATGATACATTGCATTTCATAACAAGGTCTTTGTATTGACCATGATGGAACTTGCGAAATAATAAATTTAATCGAGACTTTTGAAAACCTTGTTTCATCCGCTCGTTAGTCAAAAACTTTTTCGTGGTCTTGTGTTTCGAAGTAACTGGAAGTAATAAACCTCATGTGCAGGTGATAAAGAGGCTACAAAGCTAAGGGAAGTTGACGATAGAAAAATTGAAATCATCGGATAAATGTATTCTTAAACTAAAGCACTTGGAAATAAATAACTAAAAACTGAAGAGAAAAAAATACAGATTGAATAATAAAGTTGTGTTCGAACTTGGAGTTTGACCTGCTTACAATTTAAGAACATATTTTGAAAAGTGTTTCTATTGACACATGTATAAAAAATGTGTACAAGATAAAAAAAAATTAATATCTTGTCCTGTCTGTATTCTGTGATTGCAAACGATTGTTCGTATATATATGTGTTTAAAAAGTGTGGTTTTTCATCGTATCCAGTCTCTTATTCTGAATAAAAAAGAAATTTAATCTAAAAGAAAAAATAGAATCCCTATGAGTTAATCGAATAATTTCTATCTGTTTTCCAGAAAACAGATATAATTTGAATCCCTCCCCTTTGTAAGGAAATCGGATTACATAATTTCTTTTTGTACAGTTATAAATACATGTAACCCTTTAGATATCGGTATTGTAAATCATTCAGAATCGTGACATCCTTTAACAAGAAATAAACCCCAGTTATGTTACAGGGGGCAGGATCTCCTAGATTTCCGAAAAGATTAAAACATTCAAGGGCGTGTGGGAAGCAATCTTATTTCCTCTAGATTACAGAACATGTAAAAAAAAAAATTAATTATCTTTTTCTCTAACTGTTTTGTGATTTAATTTGGACCGGTCACTGTTCGTTATTTTCGCATTACACATTTTGGGGAATTCTAATATGGCTGACAAATTTCTGAATATATCAGCAAAAATAGCAAGCAAATAAATCAAGTACTTGTAAAACTATCAATAAAAAAATACAAAAGGTTCATTTCCAAATCGTCTCAGGACTATATCTTGGTGATGATTATTATTATATAAACATCTGCATGTTCTAAGAAAATTTGAAAAGTTTGGGCTCTACATGTAAATGTGAGGTTTCAAATATGAAGGCAAAAAAAACTCTCCAATTAGGAAAATATGTTAGTATTTTGTATAAATTAAACAAAAGCAATTAGTTTAAATGAATGTGTGGTCTTCATTAAGACAAAAACTAGACATAAGTCTTCTCAAGGCAGTCAATTAGTGAACATACTCGATCGTATTATATTTATTGATCTCTTATGTGCACGTGTATATTTTGAAATTTCGTCTTTTTCTTTAGAAAATCACTAAAAAAAAAAACCCTTTTCTTAAAACAAATAATACTATTCAGATGGGTAAAACACTAAAATTCTTGTACATGTAAGACATGTAACTTATGTATCAATATTTAGAGCAATTTATGCACGGTACAGAAGAAAGAGAGAGGCGGTAGAGAGAGAGAGAGAAAGAGAGAGAGAGATGAACAGGAAGACGAAATCGTCAAGTACTATATAATCACCCCCTTTAACCTTGACGAAATATATTTTAACCGACACGACGTATTTCTCCTACATAAATGTGAGGATTAACCATACTTCAGGGAAATGCATGGGCACACATTTCCTACCGTGCGTGCAAGTTCTCTTCATTTATCCTATTTCCGATATTTACGACCAATGTCAATGATATGTAGTATATTGTATCTATCATCGACTATAGTTACCAGTCATGTGAAGTACCCTCATCGTAACCTTTCTGCTTATCTCGTAGGAAAATCAAATAAAAACAATGTATATTAAACATATGTTTTTAAATCTGTTGATTTTTCAAAATGCATTCAAATGTATTTGTTGAAATTGATTGAATATAGCATTGTAGATAAGTAGAATTGCATAATATATTATGTTCATAGACAGTTACTGTATATTTCCTTTTTTAAAAATATGTAAAACTCCACTAATTATATTTTGCTATATATTTAGCACTTGTACATACGAGAAAATTAAGAAGCGTTCTCATAAAAGGGTAATTTACATGTACATTGTAATCTTTGTGAGTGCCTAGTTATTTTTTATGATATAGATGTGTTAACACTTCAACTCATGCTTAACCTATTTTTGATAAGATGATGTTTACAATGTTATGATAACACAGAATCATTCCAATTATAATAAATTCTATTGTTTATTATTGCTCTCAAACTACGAATATATAATTTTTTTCCTTAAAAAATAACCCCCCCCCCATCATTATAAAGGACTTAAGGATATACGATCCTCAGCCAGGAAGGATAACTCTATAATTTATAATTTAATTAAAAAAGTCTTAAAATAAAGCTTGAAATTGAATTTTTTTCATGCAACAATTTTCATTTTATGCCTCTACGTATGACTCAATGTTCTTTAAAGTTTTAACAAACGGTATTTAAAAAGTTGACATTTGTACCTCATAAAACTAAGTAAAACTTGCATATTTTAAAATAATCAAATTTCTTTTAATTTAGCCTTAGTTAACAATGTTTATAAGCATGATTTGAAATTACAAGTGATTTACGGTGTTTTCTTTGAAAGAAAACATTCATACACTATGCATTATGACACGATGGAAGTAAGTAGGAGAAAGTAAAGTACCAAATAAGTGTAATATTCATCCAATTTTCTTTAAAAGCCTGGATACCTATGATTTTTATTCCTAAAATCTATTTCTTGATCAATTATCAATTAAAAAATATGCAGTAGGAAATTCAAATTTCCTGAAATATTATTTGAGATTTACTAATTTTCCCTATATAATATGATTAAATTTAATGATGAAGTTAAAAGAAACGCCGTTGGTAAATACATTTTAATTTAAGAATTTAGAGACATCTTTGTGAGCGTTTTCAATTACTCGATGCCTGATTTTCAGAACCTGAGGATCGGATAACCTTAAGATCAAGTAAGTTATAATGTCACCTATAGAAGGGCTTAATTGACAATTTCTGTCTTTTTATTTATTTTTTTTTGGGGGGGGGAGGGTGAGGATAACACCATATACTTAAAATAACATAATTTTTCACAGTTCCTTACTTATATGTGTTCATGATGACAACAGAAATACGTTTTTTGCATACTTCCAATAATTGCCCTGATTTGATACATTTAAAATTTTTATTGACATCCTTCTGGATTTTCAAATTTTCAAACCGTGATATATTCAAAGTTTCCAGTTATTAATTATTTATCTTCCTAGTTAGAATTATATTCTGTAAGAATAACAGTGAGTTTAACAAATGAGATAAAATAATAAGAATTTATTAGTATCTAAAGTAATCATGCTCTTTTTCCTTAATATTCTCGAAATTAATTGCGAGCACAGTATTCATCAGTGCTGAGATCAGGTGCCATGAGAAATAGAAAACCCTCTCTGGTTTGAACACACCTGCCTTGAGCCTTTGGTTATTATCGAGTAAACAGGGTAATCTGTTAGCAATTAATTATAGGTAATTCAAGTTGAAATCTTTATGCAATACACTGTGGAGTCCTTATTGGAAAAAGGCTTTGTGTAGACCATACAAATGCTAACTAATCTGTAATGTCAATCTATATGTCAGTAACCCTGCCTTTTTTCAAAATACTTTAATCATAATCTAAAATATAATTTTGCATTTTGAATGAATTAAATTTCGGGTTAATCACCAAATACAGGGGATAGAGGCATATTCCTACATAGAAAAAGGAACTCTGACAATTGAAAAGAGCAAAAATCATCATCCTTATATTAGCCAAAGTTGCTTTATAAATTTGTTTACCAGTCCAAATAAACTGTCGCGTGTGCTACGTATGTAGAACTTTAAACACACCTGAGGTAAATCGTAAAATAAATCTGCAAATCCCCTTAAGGGACCCACTGTGGTTTTCATTGCGCTATATTTCGCGCATTGTAGTAAAGTGAAGTGTATTTACCGTTTCTAAGCATCTTTTTTTTTCACTGAATTAATAACATTAAACAAAATTAAGAAAAAGCAGGTTTAAATATGTAATTACAATTTTATAACTGAAATTTTAACCGATTTTGCAACTGATATGTAGGTTGACGTCGTTCAGTTGTGTTTGACGTTCTGATAAACTGAAGCTCTAAAAGAGAGGCTTAATAAAAATGTTATCAGAGAAAATGTAATAAAAATACGCTCTTGAAATTAAAAAAGAAGTGAGAATCTCTCCATTATTCTTTTATTATATTTTCTTTTTGTAGTAATCTATAAAAACAGGAAAATTCGCTATTTTTGGTATTTTGAGATGCCTCCTCTGGTATAACAAGAATTTTGTGTTTCTTTCACATATTGTACAATATAGTAATACTAATCATATGTTATAATTTTAAAAAAACGTCTATTATAGTATTTGTATATTTTGCTTTAAAGTGCTAAAATTTGGCACTTTCCTATATAATCCTATGTTAAATGTACCTGTATTTTGAGACGGTCCCTTAAAAGTACCTGGGCGATACATTTACCCCAAATTTTGCATGTGCACCGAAGTTAATGTAAGTTATATATGGTATAAAAAAGTTGTAGTTTTCACACAATAAAACCCCAGTCGGCCCTCTTAAGAATTCTGATGCAAAAGATACTTTGAACAAGTCCACTTTATGTATCAATAAACAAGATTAAAAGTGGAAGAGAGATTGAGAGGTATAATATTTATATTAAATTAATTCTGAGTTCAGTATGTAAAATATGATGTTGTTTTTAGACAAAATTCCTAAAAACACAATGGAAAAAGTTTCCCTTCCCACGAAAATCAGCTATATTACTGTATAAGGCAATAGGGAAGAATTTTATATTTCATAGAAAAAAGTCTTTAAAGTCTATTTTGAAAACATTTGAAGATATTGTAAATTATCTGTATTAAATGGGGGAGGGGGATGTACTGTTCAATGTCATAGGATATTCACAAGAGAAATACAAATTCATTTGAAAAATAATACTATTATATTTGAACTAGTAAATTCTTATTTAGAGGTATTTTAATTCTATGAATTAGCCATAAAAAATTCTTGTCATACCTTTTCAAAATACCCTCAAAATACCCTCATTTATCCGGACGCTTTGGTTCCCAGTCAATTTGTCCGGATATGTGAAGCATCCGGATATCTGAATCACCAGTTAAACAAGACAAAAAAACATTTAAGAATTTTGTTCCGATGAAAAATCGTCCGGATACTGAAGCATCCGGATATCTGAGGGTTCACTGTAGTAGAATTTTAATGAATTTTCAAAAAGTCAGGCCATAATATTAAGAAGGAAATTTTTTCGGTGACCAGTTTATATTCATCTATAGATATGGATACTAGTATAGACTTAAGAAAAATAATTCAAAATATAGACCTCATCACAAATAACTCAGTGTTGTATCAAATTATATAATTCTCAAGTTATTTGCCAAGTGTTCGATAAATCAAAACAAGCCGATTAAAAAAATGAATTAACCAATCACAACTTCATTTCATCATATTTGAAATCTAATCAGCGCAATGGCAGGTCAAAACGGAATTCAACTCAATTAATATTTCAGGAAGAGACAAGCATATACACCAAAAACTATAATTGATTTTTAGAAAATGAAGTTTTAGATGTTCATTGGCGGTGATATTTTAGTTGATATTTCACACAGATTTCATTTCAAATTGAACTAGTTTCATTTACTTGTGAAGACATTATAGACCATAGAGTATAAAAAAAATTATCACATTTATGAACTGTACACAATTTTCATTCATCTTAAAAGCTTAAAATGATACAGGAACAACGCTTTTAAGATATGAAATAATTTATCAAAATTATTTAAAAGAAAATAACGAAGATCTTGAAGAAAATATTTTATTGATTTGTATTTGAATGTTTTTATATGAAAAATGAAAATAGTGTCAATAAATAAATAACAAATAGTTTAAATAACAACCCGTAGAATCCATGTAATGCCCTACAACGAATCACAACCATGTAATCAAAGCTTTACAAGTCCAACATAGTCACTATTTTGATATCGGTATATCTGGAGTCTGTTGAAAACTTCCACGTACAAAATAGTGCCATTGGACAAGTAGAATGCTTCTTGTACCTCCACTGGATTTATATAGTCAGTATTATGTCCAACTGGACATTTCCAGTCTTTCCTTAACAAATGCATTGTGCCCCGATTGGAATGCTCTGCCACTACTCGAATAAAGTATCCCTTCGAAGGAATACAAGTCGTCAAATTAGCAGACATTGTTATTCCAGTAAATATTTTGTATGCACCGGTTTCGTTGACTGTTATTGTTGTTATATATGGGCTCACGCCAGGGTCTTTCAAAGGCACTCGTCCTAAGTCAGCTAGAAAAGAAAAAAAAAATGAATGAACATGCATGAAATCAAATATTATTGCAGTCACTGTTTTATCTCATCATTACCAAAATATTTTTTTTCTAAATTGCTTACCTCCAATATGATTTTTGTGTACATTGTAAAACGCAGATTGGCGTGTTCTTTTATATTGATCCCCTCCATGATTATCTTCACTCATTTTCTGAACATCTCTTATCTGAAAATAGCAACATAATTTTAACATCACTACATGCATCATCATAATAGATTATATAATTTAACACACATTAAAACTTCCTGTATAATATATATTGAACCTACCTCTTTAATCAGTCTTTTCATTGAATCTTCTAGTTTTTTGCAACAAAGATCGGTCTTTCCAGCACGAATTTTGACCAAAACTTCTCTCCAAAGCAACTTTGAATGGAGCGCCTGACAAGGCATACACACGGCAGAACATGTAAGGATCTTGCATGGGTTTCCTTGGGATTTGATCTTTAGTGAAACTGGAGTACTGGGCGAATTGTCTTCTGATATGTCTGCATTTGAATTTAAAACCTTTTCTTTATTGCCAAAATGTGACAATAAGCACCAAACGATACCAGCAGCAAGAACCACATTCACCAGCACTGAAAGAGTAGTCAATGCTGTCCAACAGGGAGAACGTTTCTTCCTAACTCTAGTAGGTTCCTGCACCATGGCGATCTGATTTTCCAGTCGTCCAATATCATTACCAGCGGTCACTGTGTAGATGGGTTGTAAAGGAATTGGAGTATCAAAAGGATAATATGGAGGAATCCTATAGTTTCCTGATGCCATTTTGTTTTCTATGATATGCTGAATATGTCGATTTTTTGTGTTATAATGAACCACTAGAATATCTGTGCATATTTATATAGTGATATTGTGAAAACCTACGTATTTTTTTCCGTCTTTTCCCATTTGCAGAATTTAGAGAGCACACGAATTTCCTCTTCGCTAATAATAACTTCCACGTCAATTTTTCAGTGTAGATACTGTTACTTAAATAGATTCATTGACGATTCTGAAGTGTTTAGTTCCGACAAGTTTTTATTTTTCCGTTTTGATGGTATTTTTAGGACCTAGACCCTCTCGTTCATTGAGGAAAATCCATTCAATTTTTTAAATATTTCAATACGGCGAAAAATCGATATTTCTAATTAATTAAGAAAATTTAATTAACTACATGTATTCCAATGTATTTTTTCCAAAGATATTTTTTTAAGGATTGTGTCATAAATTCAAACTTCACATTCACTTGGATAAAAATAAATTAAAGTTATTGTACTTATAATCATGTTTGGAAGCAAAAAATTTAAATATATCATTTCCGGTTTTAATAAACTGAATAATTTTTTAAAAGAAGAAAGCAATTCAGGTTCACAAAGTAAATGAAAAACAATAAAGATATATCATTCATGTTTTGAATATAGCTTAATGATATATTTCTGCTTATTTT
>NW_026925581.1:0-26512 GCF_032062105.1 Saccostrea cuccullata
TAAAATTTTTCCCCAACATCAAAAACCCGGGGTTGGGGCTTTTTTTGATTTTTTAAGCAAATTTCTCATTAAAAAAATAAGGGCCCAAACCCAAATCTGGAATATTTTTTTGTTTTTAAAAAACAAAAAAGATTTAAAACTGACCAATTTTATTCTAAAAAATTGCTTTTCCCCTTTAAAAAAACAAAAAAAAAAGTTAAAACTTTATAAAAAAACATTGGCAATTTTTTCCAAAAAAAAATAGGTTTTTTTAAAATTTGAAATTTTTTTAAAAATTTTGTAATAGGGTAAATAACAGATCTAAGGTTCTTCAGAAAACCTAAACTGGTTTTGAAAAAAAATGGGGAAAAAAATGAGTTTTAGTTTATTTATTAACTGGCTTTTTAAGAACTGAGAAACAATTTAAATGATAAATTTTTTTTTCATGGTTTTCAAACCAAATGAAAGAATTTCCCAAATTTTTGCAAATTAATTTTTTTTTTTAAAATTTCAAAAAAAAAAATTTAAATTTTAAAAAATTTAAAAATTTAAAAAAATTTTTTGTTTAACAAATTTTTAAAAAAAAAATGCATAAAAAAAATTTTAAATTAATTTTTGAGGTGGGGGTTTAAAAAATGCTGAAAAATTTAGGATGATCTGAGGGGGGTGACCAACTGTTATAATTTATATTTAATTATTAAAATCCAAACCCTTATAGTTAAATTTAATTTTTTAAAATTTCATAAAATATCAATTCATGTCAATGAATATAATTAAAAAAAAAAGCGTAACACCCCAAAAATAAAAAAAAAAATTTTAAAAAAAAAAACTAATTATGGAAAAAAAAAAAAGTCCAAAACCCAAAAAAAATATGGGGCAAAATGCAGCAAAATAGTTTAGAACCAAAAAGATTATCTGGCCCGCATATTTTGGGTTTTTGGTAAACTCCCGGGAAAAATTTTAAGAATTTTTCTTTTTAGTTTTTTTAATTTTTACTTGATATTCTTATTTTTTTTCCAATGATTAATTAGTTATGGAGGTTGAATAAAATTAAAAAAAAAAAAATTTCTGAGAAAATTTTTTCCTGGAAAAAATTTTTTTTTTTAATTTTTTTTCCCTTTTTTTGTAAAATTTATTCGAAACCTAAAATTGTTATTTTGAAAATCGCTTTAAATTTTTTCCCCAAAAATTTTTTTTGATTTAGCTTAAAAATTTTAACAATTGAAAAACAAATTCTCGACTTTTTCAATTTTTGATAAATGATTTTTCTTTTTAAATTTTAGTGAAAAAATAAACCCTTTTTAAATTTTTTAAAGAAAAAGTGAAAAATATTAAACTAAATTTAATTTTAAAAGGGTTTTTAAAAAAAGTTAATAAAAAACCTATTTTTTAAATTGTTTTAAAAAAAAAAGTTTTTAAAAAATTTAAAAATTTTTAAATACCTTAAAAACCCAATATTTTTTAAAATTTCAATAAATAAAAAACTTAAAAAAAAAATATTTTTTCATTTTTACGAATTTTCATCCTTAAGTCTGGTGATCTAAATCCCCTTATTTCTGAAGATATGAAGCATTTATCTCCCTTACTCCAGAGCAGTCAAGAATAACACACAGAGCACTCTGGAAGCAGTTTTTTGTGCATCTTTTGAAGCAGAATTTCATCATTAAAAGAATAAGCTTGGCAACCAATTTTTTATCTGTGGAGAGTATATGCTTTGTTCTTCACCACAAACAGAAAAGAGTTTACAAGTCTAAGACCATTATGTAATTATTACATAACAAAGTTGCATTTTCCCCTTCAAAGAATGAACAAAAATACAGAAATTGTTAAATACTGGGTTGATAATGAAAACTGTATCTGGTCAATTTATGTTCCAAATAAAGCCTAGGTATTTGTCTACAAGCTGCTGTGCAGAAGTTTATCTAAATGCTGTGTTGTAACTCAGGGCAGTCAAAATGATATCAGCATCTAGGGAGGTTCTTCACAGCTCCCACACTCCATTAAACTGGCTTTGATGATAAGAAACTGGAGACAACAATTCAGATGTAATTTATTGTTGTGATTTATGTAACTGGCTTTCTCTTAAGACACAAATTAGCCATGAAATTTCAATTTAACATGCATAATTATTCTCTTTTCATGGATTTACTCAGGAATTCCAAAGGTGTTTAATGAATTTCCATGATTTATGCAAGATTATATCTTTTTGTTTCAACAAATTTACATAAAAAATAAACATTTAAATTTTAAAATATAAATATTAAACATTTTTATGAGTTTGAACACTTTTCTATGTGACAAAATGCATCACAGAGACCAGATTCAGGACATCCTCCATGATTCTTTGAGGTGGGTGGGTGTACAAAAACTGCTGATAAAATTTATAGGAAGTGATCTGAGAAGAAAGGTGCACCTTATTAGCTGAATTATAGTTATTCTGATATTTTAATTATATAAATATGCCAAATTTCTTCATCAGTTAAATTTGGAATTTATTAATATTTCAGTACAATGATATACTTAATAGATCATGCTCATATAAGCATCACTGACTGAGACTTAAACCAAAAGTGACAGTCAACACCTACATATAAATGAAAAAATAACAACAAACAGTCTCCGACAAACTGAAAAAACAAGAATATCAGCTGCGAAAGCATGAATCAAGTCCTGAGAACCACAAGAGGCATGCCATGGTGCTAAGTGACATTCTGCACTACATGTATGATGCATGGTTAGAACTCAGAATAAGTATTATCATGCAGACCCTGACAGTATTTCAGGATTTTTTGGTCATAACCTTCCTTACTGTGAAAAATTCTTAATGAATTTTACTTATGTAGCTTATGTATTAAGTTTATTAGACAGATCTGACTCATTTCATTATTTCTATTCTTCCAATGCAGTAATATATGTATCACTAGACGTGTGAATAAATTAAAATAAATCATGTGTCTGTAGAAATTATCATTCTGTGAGAACATATTTTACTTATTTACATTTTATCGCAGTTGTCGCTTGTGCTGAAAATTCATTCGCAAACCTAGAATTAGTCTATTCTTGAAAAATCAGCTTTAACACCCTTTACCGCAAAGTCTGTAGACACTATAATTGACATCGGTCAGCTGGTGCAAATAATGTTAAGTCATATAAAATGAAAAAAACAACATTCTCTGACTTCTTTCCACATTTTAGATGCATAATGCTACCTTTTTAGTCATATTTTAAAGTATTGAGTGTAAAAAAATAACCTATTGTTAATTTTTACACAGAAATCTGTGAAAAATAATGTAAATTCTAATTCTAATTTTAAAATTGTGTGTTTTCAAACAAAAAGTTAATAAAATCACATATTTTGTTGAAATATGCCTTTTAAAAATGAAAAATGTCTTTAATAAGGATTAAAATGATTTTTCATAATCACCTTCAAGGTATCACACCGGTAATTGTTTTCACTATATAATTCTATATAGAATAAAAAATCGTTAAAAATCAGGTATTTGTTTACATGAAAAAATATTTAGCAGGAGGTGTTAAACATTACCTGTCACATTAGCTGACACCAAAAAACAGGGTACCCACACGGCATTTTCGGACTTTTTCCATCTGCAAACAGGGCTACCCTCAAATCCACGTGTTTTCACTGTGTTTATAAACACCTCGAGTGCACTACAGGAAGTAGCCTCCTATGCCATGAAAAAAATAGTTCCTGTCAAAAACCTTTATTTATTCGCAAAGTACATAAAATTTACTAGGCACAGGTACCAAAGTTTTAAAAATGGCATGGAAGAAAATAGAAAAACGCCTCAAAAGAAAAGAAAATTAATTTTATATATATGGACCTACATTTGACTAAGTTCATTTTGATTGGTCAATTACCGGTGTGATACCTTGAAGGACCTTTGAAGGTGTTCGATTTTTTCCATTTTTGCACCTGAGATTCATTAAATAATTGTCCCCAACATCCTTAAGTCTGGTGATCTAAATCCCCTTATTTCTGAAGATATGAAGCATTTATTATCTCCCTTACTCCAGAGCAGTCAAGAATAACACACAGAGCACTCTAGAAGCAGTTTTTTGTGCATCTTTTGAAGCAGAATTTCATCATTAAAAGAATAAGCTTGGCAACCAATTTTTTATCTGTGGAGAGTATATGCTTTGTTCTTCACCACAAACAGAAAAGAGTTTACAAGTCTAAGACCATTATGTAATTATTACATAACAAAGTTGCATTTTCCCCTTCAAAGAATGAACAAAAATACAGAAATTGTTAAATACTGGGTTGATAATGAAAACTGTATCTGGTCAATTTATGTTCCAAATAAAGCCTAGGTATTTGTCTACAAGCTGCTGTGCAGAAGTTTATCTAAATGCTGTGTTGTAACTCAGGGCAGTCAAAATGATATCAGCATCTAGGGAGGTTCTTCACAGCTCCCACACTCTATTAAACTGGCTTTGATGATAAGAAAACTGGAGACAACAATTCAGATGTAATTTATTGTTGTGATTTATGTAACTGGCTTTCTCTTAAGACACAAATTAGCCATGAAATTTCAATTTAACATGCATAATTATTCTCTTTTCATGGATTTACTCAGGAATTCCAAAGGTGTTTAATGAATTTCCATGATTTATGCAAGATTATATCTTTTTGTTTCAACAAATTTACATAAAAAATAAACATTTAAATTTTAAAATATAAATATTAAACATTTTAATGAGTTTGAACACTTTTCTATGAGACAAAATGCATCACAGAGACCAGATTCAGGACATCCCCATGATTCTTTGAGGTGGTTGGGTGTACAAAAACTGCTGATAAATTTTATAGGAAGTGATCTGAGAAGAAAGGTGCACCTTATTAGCTGAATTATAGTTATTCTGATATTTTAATTATATAAATATGCCAAATTTCTTCATCAGTTAAATTTGGAATTTATTAATATTTCAGTACAATGATATACTTAATAGATCATGCTCATATAAGCATCACTGACTGAGACTTAATTCAAAAGTGACAGTCAACACCTACATATAAATGAAAAAATAACAAAAAACAGTCTCCGACAAACTGAAAAAACATGAATGTCAGCTGCGAAAGCATGAATAAAGTCCTGAGAACCACAAGAGGCATGCCATGGTGCTAAGTGACATTCTGCACTACATGTATGATGCATGGTTAGAACTCAGCATAAGTGTTATCATGCAGACCCTGACAGTATTTCAGGATTTTTTGGTCATAACCTTCCTTACTGTGAAAAATTCTTAATGAATTTTACTTATGTAGCTTATGTATTAAGTTTATTAGACAGATCTGACTCATTTCATTATTTCTATTCTTCCAATGCAGTAATATATGTATCACTAGACGTGTGAATAAATTAAAATAAATCATGTGTCTGTAGAAATTATCATTCTGTGAGAACATATTTTACTTGTTTACATTTTATCGCAGTTGTCGCTTGTGCTGAAAATTCATTCGCAAACCTAGAATTAGTCTATTCTTGAAAAATCAGCTTTAACACCCTTTACCGCAAAGTCTGTAGACACTATAATTGACTGCGGTCAGCTGGTGCAAATAATGTTAAGTCATATAAAATGAAAAAACAACATTCTCTGACTTCTTTCCACATTTTAGATGCATAATGCTACCTTTTTAGTCATATTTTAAAGTATTGAGTGTAAAAAATAACCTATTGTTAATTTTTACACAGAAATCTGTGAAAAATAATGTAAATTCTAATTCTAATTTTAAAATTGTGTGTTTTCAAACAAAAAGTTAATAAAATCACATATTTTGTTGAAATATGCCTTTTAAAAATGAAAAATGTCTTTAATAAGGATTAAAATGATTTTTCATAATCACCTTCAAGGTATCACACCGGTAATTGTTTTCACTATATAATTCTATATAGAATAAAAAATCGTTAAAAATCAGGTATTTGTTTACATGAAAAAATATTTAGCAGGAGGTGTTAAACATTACCTGTCACATTAGCTGACACCAAAAAACAGGGTACCCACACGGCATTTTCGGACTTTTTCCATCTGCAAACAGGGCTACCCTCAAATCCACGTGTTTTCACTGTGTTTATAAACACCTCGAGTGCACTACAGGAAGTAGCCTCCTATGCCATGAAAAAAATAGTTCCTGTCAAAAACCTTTATTTATTCGCAAAGTACATAAAATTTACTAGGCACAGGTACCTAAGTTGTAAAAATGGCATGAAAGAAAATAGAAAAACGCCTCAAAAGAAAAGAAAATTTATTTTATATATATGGACCTACATTTGACTAAGTTCATTTTGATTGGTCAATTACCGGTGTGATACCTTGAAGGACCTTTGAAGGTGTTCGATTTTTTCCATTTTTGCACCTGAGATTCATTAAATAATTGTCCCCAACATCCTTAAGTCTGGTGATCTAAATCCCCTTATTTCTGAAGATATGAAGCATTTATCTCCCTTACTCCAGAGCAGTCAAGAATAACACACACAGCACTCTGGAAGCAGTTTTTTGAGCATCTTTTGAAGCAGAATTTCATCATTAAAAGAATAAGCTTGGCAACCAATTTTTTATCTGTGGAGAGTATATGCTTTGTTCTTCACCACAAACAGAAAAGAGTTTACAAGTCTAAGACCATTATGTAATTATTACATAACAAAGTTGCATTTTCCCCTTCAAAGAATGAACAAAAATACAGAAATTGTTAAATACTGGGTTGATAATGAAAACTGTATCTGGTCAATTTATGTTCCAAATAAAGCCTAGGTATTTGTCTACAAGCTGCTGTGCAGAAGTTTATCTAAATGCTGTGTTGTAACTCAGGGCAGTCAAAATGATATCAGCATCTAGGGAGGTTCTTCACAGCTCCCACACTCCATTAAACTGGCTTTGATGATAAGAAACTGGAGACAACAATTCAGATGTAATTTATTGTTGTGATTTATGTAACTGGCTTTCTCTTAAGACACAAATTAGCCATGAAATTTCAATTTAACATGCATAATTATTCTCTTTTCATGGATGGATTTACTCAGGAATTCCAAAGGTGTTTAATGAATTTCCATGATTTATGCAAGATTATATCTTTTTGTTTCAACAAATTTACATAAAAAATAAACATTTAAATTTTAAAATATAAATATTAAACATTTTTATGAGTTTGAACACTTTTCTATGTGACAAAATGCATCACAGAGACCAGATTCAGGACATCCTCCATGATTATTTGAGGTGGTTGGGTGTACAAAAACTGCTGATAAATTTTATAGGAAGTGATCTGAGAAGAAAGGTGCACCTTATTAGCTGAATTATAGTTATTCTGATATTTTAATTATATAAATATGCCAAATTTCTTCATCAGTTAAATTTGGAATTTATTAATATTTCAGTACAATGATATACTTAATAGATCATGCTCATATAAGCATCACTGACTGAGACTTAATTCAAAAGTGACAGTCAACACCTACATATAAATGAAAAAATAACAAAAAACAGTCTCCGACAAACTGAAAAAACATGAATGTCAGCTGCGAAAGCATGAATAAAGTCCTGAGAACCACAAGAGGCATGCCATGGTGCTAAGTGACATTCTGCACTACATGTATGATGCATGGTTAGAACTCAGAATAAGTATTATCATGCAGACCCTGACAGTATTTCAGGATTTTTGGGTCATAACCTTCCTTACTGTGAAAAATTCTTAATGAATTTTACTTATGTAGCTTATGTATTAAGTTTATTAGACAGATCTGACTCATTTCATTATTTCTATTCTTCCAATGCAGTAATATATGTATCACTAGACGTGTGAATAAATTAAAATAAATCATGTGTCTGTAGAAATTATCATTCTGTGAGAACATATTTTACTTGTTTACATTTTATCGCAGTTGTCGCTTGTGCTGAAAATTCATTCGCAAACCTAGAATTAGTCTATTCTTGAAAAATCAGCTTTAACACCCTTTACCGCAAAGTCTGTAGACACTATAATTGACTGCGGTCAGCTGGTGCAAATAATGTTAAGTCATATAAAATGAAAAAACAATATTCTCTGACTTCTTTCCACATTTTAGATGCATAATGCTACCTTTTTAGTCATATTTTAAAGTATTGAGTGTAAAAAATAACCTATTGTTAATTTTTACACAGAAATCTGTGAAAAAAAAATGTAATTCTAATTCTAATTTTAAAATTGCGTGTTTTCAAACAAAAAGTTAATAAAATCACATATTTTGTTGAAATATGCCTTTTAAAAATGAAAAATGTCTTTAATAAGGATTAAAATGATTTTTCATAATCACCTTCAAGGTATCACACCGGTAATTGTTTTCACTATATAATTCTATATAGAATAAAAAATCGTTAAAAATCAGGTATTTGTTTACATGAAAAAATATTTAGCAGGAGGTGTTAAACATTACCTGTCACATTAGCTGACACCAAAAAACAGGGTACCCACACGGCATTTTCGGACTTTTTCCATCTGCAAACAGGGCTACCCTCAAATCCACGTGTTTTCACTGTGTTTATAAACACCTCGAGTGCACTACAGGAAGTAGCCTCCTATGCCATGAAAAAAATAGTTCCTGTCAAAAACCTTTATTTATTCGCAAAGTACATAAAATTTACTAGGCACAGGTACCTAAGTTGTAAAAATGGCATGAAAGAAAATAGAAAAACGCCTCAAAAGAAAAGAAAATTTATTTTATATATATGGACCTACATTTGACTAAGTTCATTTTGATTGGTCAATTACCGGTGTGATACCTTGAAGGACCTTTGAAGGTGTTCGATTTTTTCCATTTTTGCACCTGAGATTCATTAAATAATTGTCCCCAACATCCTTAAGTCTGGTGATCTAAATCCCCTTATTTCTGAAGTTATGAAGCATTTATCTCCCTTACTCCAGAGCAGTCAAGAATAACACACACAGCACTCTGGAAGCAGTTTTTTGTGCATCTTTTGAAGCAGAATTTCATCATTAAAAGAATAAGCTTGGCAACCAATTTTTTATCTGTGGAGAGTATATGCTTTGTTCTTCACCACAAACAGAAAAGAGTTTACAAGTCTAAGACCATTATGTAATTATTACATAACAAAGTTGCATTTTCCCCTTCAAAGAATGAACAAAAATACAGAAATTGTTAAATACTGGGTTGATAATGAAAACTGTATCTGGTCAATTTATGTTCCAAATAAAGCCTAGGTATTTGTCTACAAGCTGCTGTGCAGAAGTTTATCTAAATGCTGTGTTGTAACTCAGGGCAGTCAAAATGATATCAGCATCTAGGGAGGTTCTTCACAGCTCCCACACTCCATTAAACTGGCTTTGATGATAAGAAACTGGAGACAACAATTCAGATGTAATTTATTGTTGTGATTTATGTAACTGGCTTTCTCTTAAGACACAAATTAGCCATGAAATTTCAATTTAACATGCATAATTATTCTCTTTTCATGGATTTACTCAGGAATTCCAAAGGTGTTTAATGAATTTCCATGATTTATGCAAGATTATATCTTTTTGTTTCAACAAATTTACATAAAAAATAAACATTTAAATTTTAAAATATAAATATTAAACATTTTTATGAGTTTGAACACTTTTCTATGTGACAAAATGCATCACAGAGACCAGATTCAGGACATCCTCCATGATTCTTTGAGGTGGGTGGGTGTACAAAAACTGCTGATAAAATTTATAGGAAGTGATCTGAGAAGAAAGGTGCACCTTATTAGCTGAATTATAGTTATTCTGATATTTTAATTATATAAATATGCCAAATTTCTTCATCAGTTAAATTTGGAATTTATTAATATTTCAGTACAATGATATACTTAATAGATCATGCTCATATAAGCATCACTGACTGAGACTTAATTCAAAAGTGACAGTCAACACCTACATATAAATGAAAAAATAACAAAAAACAGTCTCCGACAAACTGAAAAAACATGAATGTCAGCTGCGAAAGCATGAATAAAGTCCTGAGAACCACAAGAGGCATGCCATGGTGCTAAGTGACATTCTGCACTACATGTATGATGCATGGTTAGAACTCAGAATAAGTATTATCATGCAGACCCTGACAGTATTTCAGGATTTTTTGGTCATAACCTTCCTTACTGTGAAAAATTCTTAATGAATTTTACTTATGTAGCTTATGTATTAAGTTTATTAGACAGATCTGACTCATTTCATTATTTCTATTCTTCCAATGCAGTAATATATGTATCACTAGACGTGTGAATAAATTAAAATAAATCATGTGTCTGTAGAAATTATCATTCTGTGAGAACATATTTTACTTGTTTACATTTTATCGCAGTTGTCGCTTGTGCTGAAAATTCATTCGCAAACCTAGAATTAGTCTATTCTTGAAAAATCAGCTTTAACACCCTTTACCGCAAAGTCTGTAGACACTATAATTGACTGCGGTCAGCTGGTGCAAATAATGTTAAGTCATATAAAATGAAAAAACAATATTCTCTGACTTCTTTCCACATTTTAGATGCATAATGCTACCTTTTTAGTCATATTTTAAAGTATTGAGTGTAAAAAATAACCTATTGTTAATTTTTACACAGAAATCTGTGAAAAAAAATGTAAATTCTAATTCTAATTTTAAAATTGTGTGTTTTCAAACAAAAAGTTAATAAAATCACATATTTTGTTGAAATATGCCTTTTAAAAATGAAAAATGTCTTTAATAAGGATTAAAATGATTTTTCATAATCACCTTCAAGGTATCACACCGGTAATTGTTTTCACTATATAATTCTATATAGAATAAAAAATCGTTAAAAATCAGGTATTTGTTTACATGAAAAAATATTTAGCAGGAGGTGTTAAACATTACCTGTCACATTAGCTGACACCAAAAAACAGGGTACCCACACGGCATTTTCGGACTTTTTCCATCTGCAAACAGGGCTACCCTCAAATCCACGTGTTTTCACTGTGTTTATAAACACCTCGAGTGCACTACAGGAAGTAGCCTCCTATGCCATGAAAAAAATTCCTGTCAAAAACCTTTATTTATTCACAAAGTACATAAAATTTACTAGGCACAGGTACCAAAGTTGTAAAAATGGCTTGAAACAAAACAGAAACACCCCTCAAAAGAAAAGAAAATTTATTTTATATATATGGACCTACATTTGACTAAGTTCATTTTGATTGGTCAATTACCGGTGTGATACCTTGAAGGACCTTTAAAGGTGTTCGATTTTTTCCATTTCTGCACCTGAGATTCATTAAATAATTGTCCCCAACATCCTTAAGTCTGGTGATCTAAATCCCCTTATTTCTGAAGTTATGAAGCATTTATCTCCCTTACTCCAGAGCAGTCAAGAATGACACACAGAGCACCCTGGAAGCAGTTTTTTGTGCATCTTTTGAAGCAGAATTTCATCATTAAAAGAATAAGCTTGGCAACCAATTTTTTATCTGTGGAGAGTATATGCTTTGTTCTTCACCACAAACAGAAAAGAGTTTACAAGTCTAAGACCATTATGTAATTATTACATAACAAAGTTGCATTTTCCCCTTCAAAGAATGAACAAAAATACAGAAATTGTTAAATACTGGGTTGATAATGAAAACTGTATCTGGTCAATTTATGTTCCAAATAAAGCCTAGGTATTTGTCTACAAGCTGCTGTGCAGAAGTTTATCTAAATGCTGTGTTGTAACTCAGGGCAGTCAAAATGATATCAGCATCTAGGGAGGTTCTTCACAGCTCCCACACTCCATTAAACTGGCTTTGATGATAAGAAACTGGAGACAACAATTCAGATGTAATTTATTGTTGTGATTTATGTAACTGGCTTTCTCTTAAGACACAAATTAGCCATGAAATTTCAATTTAACATGCATAATTATTCTCTTTTCATGGATTTACTCAGGAATTCCAAAGGTGTTTAATGAATTTCCATGATTTATGCAAGATTATATCTTTTTGTTTCAACAAATTTACATAAAAAATAAACATTTAAATTTTAAAATATAAATATTAAACATTTTTATGAGTTTGAACACTTTTCTATGTGACAAAATGCATCACAGAGACCAGATTCAGGACATCCTCCATGATTCTTTGAGGTGGTTGGGTGTACAAAAACTGCTGATAAATTTTATAGGAAGTGATCTGAGAAGAAAGGTGCACCTTATTAGCTGAATTATAGTTATTCTGATATTTTAATTATATAAATATGCCAAATTTCTTCATCAGTTAAATTTGGAATTTATTAATATTTCAGTACAATGATATACTTAATAGATCATGCTCATATAAGCATCACTGACTGAGACTTAATTCAAAAGTGACAGTCAACACCTACATATAAATGAAAAAATAACAAAAAACAGTCTCCGACAAACTGAAAAAACATGAATGTCAGCTGCGAAAGCATGAATAAAGTCCTGAGAACCACAAGAGGCATGCCATGGTGCTAAGTGACATTCTGCACTACATGTATGATGCATGGTTAGAACTCAGAATAAGTATTATCATGCAGACCCTGACAGACTGACAGTATTTCAGGATTTTTTGGTCATAACCTTCCTTACTGTGAAAAATTCTTAATGAATTTTACTTATGTAGCTTATGTATTAAGTTTATTAGACAGATCTGACTCATTTCATTATTTCTATTCTTCCAATGCAGTAATATATGTATCACTAGACGTGTGAATAAATTAAAATAAATCATGTGTCTGTAGAAATTATCATTCTGTGAGAACATATTTTACTTGTTTACATTTTATCGCAGTTGTCGCTTGTGCTGAAAATTCATTCGCAAACCTAGAATTAGTCTATTCTTGAAAAATCAGCTTTAACACCCTTTACCGCAAAGTCTGTAGACACTATAATTGACTGCGGTCAGCTGGTGCAAATAATGTTAAGTCATATAAAATGAAAAAACAATATTCTCTGACTTCTTTCCACATTTTAGATGCATAATGCTACCTTTTTAGTCATATTTTAAAGTATTGAGTGTAAAAAATAACCTATTGTTAATTTTTAACAGAAATCTGTGAAAAATAATGTAAATTCTAATTCTAATTTTAAAATTGTGTGTTTTCAAACAAAAAGTTAATAAAATCACATATTTTGTTGAAATATGCCTTTTAAAAATGAAAAATGTCTTTAATAAGGATTAAAATGATTTTTCATAATCACCTTCAAGGTATCACACCGGTAATTGTTTTCACTATATAATTCTATATAGAATAAAAAATCGTTAAAAATCAGGTATTTGTTTACATGAAAAAATATTTAGCAGGAGGTGTTAAACATTACCTGTCACATTAGCTGACACCAAAAAACAGGGTACCCACACGGCATTTTCGGACTTTTTCCATCTGCAAACAGGGCTACCCTCAAATCCACGTGTTTTCACTGTGTTTATAAACACCTCGAGTGCACTACAGGAAGTAGCCTCCTATGCCATGAAAAAAATAGTTCCTGTCAAAAACCTTTATTTATTCACAAAGTACATAAAATTTACTAGGCACAGGTACCAAGTTGTAAAAATGGCTTGGAAGAAAATAGAAAAACGCCTCAAAAGAAAAGAAAAATAATTTTATATGTATGGACCTACATTTGACTAAGTTCATTTTGATTGGTCAATTACCGGTGTGATACCTTGAAGGACCCTTAAAGGTGTTCGATTTTTTCCATTTCTGCACCTGAGATTCATTAAATAATTGTCCCCAACATCCTTAAGTCTGGTGATCTAAATCCCCTTATTTCTGAAGTTATGAAGCATTTATCTCCCTTACTCCAGAGCAGTCAAGAATGACACACACAGCACTCTGGAAGCAGTTTTTTGTGCATCTTTTGAAGCAGAATTTCATCATTAAAAGACTAAGCTTGGCAACCAATTTTTTATCTGTGGAGAGTATATGCTTTGTTCTTCACCACAAACAGAAAAGAGTTTACAAGTCTAAGACCATTATGTAATTATTACATAACAAAGTTGCATTTTCCCCTTCAAAGAATGAACAAAAATACAGAAATTGTTAAATACTGGGTTGATAATGAAAACTGTATCTGGTCAATTTATGTTCCAAATAAAGCCTAGGTATTTGTCTACAAGCTGCTGTGCAGAAGTTTATCTAAATGCTGTGTTGTAACTCAGGGCAGTCAAAATGATATCAGCATCTAGGGAGGTTCTTCACAGCTCCCACACTCCATTAAACTGGCTTTGATGATAAGAAACTGGAGACAACAATTCAGATGTAATTTATTGTTGTGATTTATGTAACTGGCTTTCTCTTAAGACACAAATTAGCCATGAAATTTCAATTTAACATGCATAATTATTCTCTTTTCATGGATTTACTCAGGAATTCCAAAGGTGTTTAATGAATTTCCATGATTTATGCAAGATTATATCTTTTTGTTTCATCAAATTTACATAAATAATAAACATTTAAATTTTAAAATACAAATATTAAACATTTTTATGAGTTTGAACACTTTTATATGTGACAAAATGCATCAGAGAGACCAATTTCAGGACATCCTCCATGATTATTTGAGGTGGTTGGGTGTACAAAAACTGCTGATAAATTTTATAGGAAGTGATCTGAGAAGAAAGGTGCACCTTATTAGCTGAATTATAGTTATTCTGATATTTTAATTATATAAATATGCCAAATTTCTTCATCAGTTAAATTTGGAATTTATTAATATTTCAGTACAATGATATACTTAATAGATCATGCTCATATAAGCATCACTGACTGAGACTTAATTCAAAAGTGACAGTCAACACCTACATATAAATGAAAAAATAACAAAAAACAGTCTCCGACAAACTGAAAAAACATGAATGTCAGCTGCGAAAGCATGAATAAAGTCCTGAGAACCACAAGAGGCATGCCATGGTGCTAAGTGACATTCTGCACTACATGTATGATGCATGGTTAGAACTCAGAATAAGTATTATCATGCAGACCCTGACAGTATTTCAGGATTTTTGGGTCATAACCTTCCTTACTGTGAAAAATTCTTAATGAATTTTACTTATGTAGCTTATGTATTAAGTTTATTAGACAGATCTGACTCATTTCATTATTTCTATTCTTCCAATGCAGTAATATATGTATCACTAGACGTGTGAATAAATTAAAATAAATCATGTGTCTGTAGAAATTATCATTCTGTGAGAACATATTTTACTTGTTTACATTTTATCGCAGTTGTCGCTTGTGCTGAAAATTCATTCGCAAACCTAGAATTAGTCTATTCTTGAAAAATCAGCTTTAACACCCTTTACCGCAAAGTCTGTAGACACTATAATTGACTGCGGTCAGCTGGTGCAAATAATGTTAAGTCATATAAAATGAAAAAACAATATTCTCTGACTTCTTTCCACATTTTAGATGCATAATGCTACCTTTTTAGTCATATTTTAAAGTATTGAGTGTAAAAAAATAACCTATTGTTAATTTTTACACAGAAATCTGTGAAAAATAATGTAAATTCTAATTCTAATTTTAAAATTGTGTGTTTTCAATCAAAAAGTTAATAAAATCACATATTTTGTTGAAATATGCCTTTTAAAAATGAAAAATATCTTTAATAAGGATTAAAATGATTTTTCATAATCACCTTCAAGGTATCACACCGGTAATTGTTTTCACTATATAATTCTATATAGAATAAAAAATCGTTAAAAATCAGGTATTTGTTTACATGAAAAAATATTTAGCAGGAGGTGTTAAACATTACCTGTCACATTAGCTGACACCAAAAAACAGGGTACCCACACGGCATTTTCGGACTTTTTCCATCTGCAAACAGGGCTACCCTCAAATCCACGTGTTTTCACTGTGTTTATAAACACCTCGAGTGCACTACAGGAAGTAGCCTCCTATGCCATGAAAAAAATAGTTCCTGTCAAAAACCTTTATTTATTCACAAAGTACATAAAATTTACTAGGCACAGGTACCTAAGTTGTAAAAATGGCATGAAAGAAAATACAAAAACGCCTCAAAAGAAAAGAAAATTAATTATATATATATGGACCTACATTTGACTAAGTTCATTTTGATTGGTCAATTACCGGTGTGATACCTTGAAGGACCTTTGAAGGTGTTCGATTTTTTCCATTTTTGCACCTGAGATTCATTAAATAATTGTCCCCAACATCCTTAAGTCTGGTGATCTAAATCCCCTTATTTCTGAAGTTATGAAGCATTTATCTCCCTTACTCCAGAGCAGTCAAGAATAACACACACAGCACTCTGGAAGCAGTTTTTTGAGCATCTTTTGAAGCAGAATTTCATCATTAAAAGAATAAGCTTGGCAACCAATTTTTTATCTGTGGAGAGTATATGCTTTGTTCTTCACCACAAACAGAAAAGAGTTTACAAGTCTAAGACCATTATGTAATTATTACATAACAAAGTTGCATTTTCCCCTTCAAAGAATGAACAAAAATACAGAAATTGTTAAATACTGGGTTGATAATGAAAACTGTATCTGGTCAATTTATGTTCCAAATAAAGCCTAGGTATTTGTCTACAAGCTGCTGTGCAGAAGTTTATCTAAATGCTGTGTTGTAACTCAGGGCAGTCAAAATGATATCAGCATCTAGGGAGGTTCTTCACAGCTCCCACACTCCATTAAACTGGCTTTGATGATAAGAAACTGGAGACAACAATTCAGATGTAATTTATTGTTGTGATTTATGTAACTGGCTTTCTCTTAAGACACAAATTAGCCATGAAATTTCAATTTAACATGCATAATTATTCTCTTTTCATGGATTTACTCAGGAATTCCAAAGGTGTTTAATGAATTTCCATGATTTATGCAAGATTATATCTTTTTGTTTCAACAAATTTACATAAAAAATAAACATTTAAATTTTAAAATACAAATATTAAACATTTTTATGAGTTTGAACACTTTTATATGTGACAAAATGCATCAGAGAGACCAATTTCAGGACATCCTCCATGATTCTTAAGGTTGGGTGGGTGTACAAAAACTACTGATAGAATTTATAGGAAGTGATTTGAGACGAAAGGTGCACCTTATTAGCTGAGTTATAGTTATTCTGAGATTTTAATTACGTCAATATGCCAAATTTCTTTATCAGTTAAATTTGCAATTTATTAATATTTCAGTACATTGATATACTTAATAGATCATGCTCATATAAGCATCACTGACTGAGACTTAATTCAAAAGTGACAGTCAACACCTACATATAAATGAAAAAATAACAAAAAACAGTCTCCGACAAACTGAAAAAACATGAATGTCAGCTGCGAAAGCATGAATAAAGTCCTGAGAACCACAAGAGGCATGCCATGGTGCTAAGTGACATTCTGCACTACATGTATGATGCATGGTTAGAACTCAGAATAAGTATTATCATGCAGACCCTGACAGTATTTCAGGATTTTTGGGTCATAACCTTCCTTACTGTGAAAAATTCTTAATGAATTTTACTTATGTAGCTTATGTATTAAGTTTATTAGACAGATCTGACTCATTTCATTATTTCTATTCTTCCAATGCAGTAATATATGTATCACTAGACGTGTGAATAAATTAAAATAAATCATGTGTCTGTAGAAATTATCATTCTGTGAGAACATATTTTACTTGTTTACATTTTATCGCAGTTGTCGCTTGTGCTGAAAATTCATTCGCAAACCTAGAATTAGTCTATTCTTGAAAAATCAGCTTTAACACCCTTTACCGCAAAGTCTGTAGACACTATAATTGACTGCGGTCAGCTGGTGCAAATAATGTTAAGTCATATAAAATGAAAAAACAATATTCTCTGACTTCTTTCCACATTTTAGATGCATAATGCTACCTTTTTAGTCATATTTTAAAGTATTGAGTGTAAAAAATAACCTATTGTTAATTTTTACACAGAAATCTGTGAAAAATAATGTAAATTCTAATTCTAATTTTAAAATTGTGTGTTTTCAAACAAAAAGTTAATAAAATCACATATTTTGTTGAAATATGCCTTTTAAAAATGAAAAATGTCTTTAATAAGGATTAAAATGATTTTTCATAATCACCTTCAAGGTATCACACCGGTAATTGTTTTCACTATATAATTCTATATAGAATAAAAAATCGTTAAAAATCAGGTATTTGTTTACATGAAAAAATATTTAGCAGGAGGTGTTAAACATTACCTGTCACATTAGCTGACACCAAAAAACAGGGTACCCACACGGCATTTTCGGACTTTTTCCATCTGCAAACAGGGCTACCCTCAAATCCACGTGTTTTCACTGTGTTTATAAACACCTCGAGTGCACTACAGGAAGTAGCCTCCTATGCCATGAAAAAAATAGTTCCTGTCAAAAACCTTTATTTATTCGCAAAGTACATAAAATTTACTAGGCACAGGTACCTAAGTTGTAAAAATGGCATGAAAGAAAATAGAAAAACGCCTCAAAAGAAAAGAAAATTTATTTTATATATATGGACCTACATTTGACTAAGTTCATTTTGATTGGTCAATTACCGGTGTGATACCGAAGGACCTTTGAAGGTGTTCGATTTTTTCCATTTTTGCACCTGAGATTCATTAAATAATTGTCCCCAACATCCTTAAGTCTGGTGATCTAAATCCCCTTATTTCTGAAGATATGAAGCATTTATCTCCCTTACTCCAGAGCAGTCAAGAACAACATACACAGCACTCTGGAAGCAGTTTTTTGTGCATCTTTTGAAGCAGAATTTCATCATTAAAAGAATAAGCTTGGCAACCAATTTTTTATCTGTGGAGAGTATATGCTTTGTTCTTCACCACAAACAGAAAAGAGTTTACAAGTCTAAGACCATTATGTAATTATTACATAACAAAGTTGCATTTTCCCCTTCAAAGAATGAACAAAAATACAGAAATTGTTAAATACTGGGTTGATAATGAAAACTGTATCTGGTCAATTTATGTTCCAAATAAAGCCTAGGTATTTGTCTACAAGCTGCTGTGCAGAAGTTTATCTAAATGCTGTGTTGTAACTCAGGGCAGTCAAAATGATATCAGCATCTAGGGAGGTTCTTCACAGCTCCCACACTCCATTAAACTGGCTTTGATGATAAGAAACTGGAGACAACAATTCAGATGTAATTTATTGTTGTGATTTATGTAACTGGCTTTCTCTTAAGACACAAATTAGCCATGAAATTTCAATTTAACATGCATAATTATTCTCTTTTCATGGATTTACTCAGGAATTCCAAAGGTGTTTAATGAATTTCCATGATTTATGCAAGATTATATCTTTTTGTTTCGGCAAGTTTACATAAAAAATAAAATTTTTAAAATATAAATTTTAAACATTTTTATGAGTTTGAACATTTTTATATGTGACAAAATGCATCACAGAGACCAGATTCAGGACATCCTCCATGATTCTTTGAGGTGGGTGGGTGTACAAAAACTGCTGATAAAATTTATAGGAAGTGATCTGAGAAGAAAGGTGCACCTTATTAGCTGAATTATAGTTATTCTGATATTTTAATTATATAAATATGCCAAATTTCTTCATCAGTTAAATTTGGAATTTATTAATATTTCAGTACAATGATATACTTAATAGATCATGCTCATATAAGCATCACTGACTGAGACTTAATTCAAAAGTGACAGTCAACACCTACATATAAATGAAAAAATAACAAAAAACAGTCTCCGACAAACTGAAAAAACATGAATGTCAGCTGCGAAAGCATGAATAAAGTCCTGAGAACCACAAGAGGCATGCCATGGTGCTAAGTGACATTCTGCACTACATGTATGATGCATGGTTAGAACTCAGAATAAGTATTATCATGCAGACCTGACAGTATTTCAGGATTTTTTGGTCATAACCTTCCTTACTGTGAAAAATTCTTAATGAATTTTACTTATGTAGCTTATGTATTAAGTTTATTAGACAGATCTGACTCATTTCATTATTTCTATTCTTCCAATGCAGTAATATATGTATCACTAGACGTGTGAATAAATTAAAATAAATCATGTGTCTGTAGAAATTATCATTCTGTGAGAACATATTTTACTTGTTTACATTTTATCGCAGTTGTCGCTTGTGCTGAAAATTCATTCGCAAACCTAGAATTAGTCTATTCTTGAAAAATCAGCTTTAACACCCTTTACCGCAAAGTCTGTAGACACTATAATTGACTGCGGTCAGCTGGTGCAAATAATGTTAAGTCATATAAAATGAAAAAACAATATTCTCTGACTTCTTTCCACATTTTAGATGCATAATGCTACCTTTTTAGTCATATTTTAAAGTATTGAGTGTAAAAAATAACCTATTGTTAATTTTTACACAGAAATCTGTGAAAAATAATGTAAATTCTAATTCTAATTTTAAAATTGTGTGTTTTCAAACAAAAAGTTAATAAAATCACATATTTTGTTGAAATATGCCTTTTAAAAATGAAAAATGTCTTTAATAAGGATTAAAATGATTTTTCATAATCACCTTCAAGGTATCACACCGGTAATTGTTTTCACTATATAATTCTATATAGAATAAAAAATCGTTAAAAATCAGGTATTTGTTTACATGAAAAAATATTTAGCAGGAGGTGTTAAACATTACCTGTCACATTAGCTGACACCAAAAAACAGGGTACCCACACGGCATTTTCGGACTTTTTCCATCTGCAAACAGGGCTACCCTCAAATCCACGTGTTTTCACTGTGTTTATAAACACCTCGAGTGCACTACAGGAAGTAGCCTCCTATGCCATGAAAAAAATAGTTCCTGTCAAAAACCTTTATTTATTCACAAAGTACATAAAATTTACTAGGCACAGGTACCAAAGTTGTAAAAATGGCATGGAAGAAAATAGAAAAACGCCTCAAAAGAAAAGAAAATTCATTCTATATATATGGACCTACATTTGACTAAGTTCATTTTGATTGGTCAATTACCGGTGTGATACCATTTTGAACCAGAATTTCACCATTAAAAGAATAGTTTACAAGTCTATGACCATTATGTAATTATTACATAACAAAGTTGCATTTTCCCCTTCAAAGAATGAACAAAAATACAGAAATTGTTAAATACTTTGATAATGAAAACTGTATCTGGTCAATTTAATAAAGCCTAGGTATTTGTCTACAAGCTGCTGTGCAGAAGTTTATCTAAATGCTGTGTTGTAACTTTCAAAATGATATCAGCATCTAGGGAGGTTCTTCACAGCTCCCACACTCCATTAAACTGGCTTTGATGATAAGAAACTGGAGACAACAATTCAGATGTAAAATTAACAATAGGTTATTTTTTGAATACTTTAAAATATGTTAAAAAGGTAGCATGCATCTAAAAGAAAGAAAAATGTAAACAAGTAAATCAAATGTTTTCACAGAATGATAATTTCTACAGAACATGATTTTTATTTTAATTTATTCAGACACATGATACATTATTACTGCATGATACATAGAAAGAATAGAAATAATGAAATGAGTCAGATCTGTCTAATAAACTTAATACATAAGCTACATAAGTAAAATTCATTAAGAATTTTTCACAGTAAGGAAGGTTATGACCAAAAAATCCTGAAATACTGTCAAGGTCTGCATGATAATACTTATTCTGAGTTCTAACCATGCATCATACATGTAGTGCAGAATGTCACTTAGCACCATGGCATGCCTCTTGTGGTTCTAAGGACTTTATTCATGCTTTCGCAGCTGACATTCATGTTTTTTCAGTTTGTCGGAGACTGTTTTTTGTTATTTTTTCATTTATATGTAGGTGTTGACTGTCACTTTTGATTTAAGTCTCAGTCAGTGATGCTTATATGAGCATGATCTATTAAGTATATCATTGTACTGAAATATTAATAAATTCCAAATTTAACTGATGAAGAAATTTGGCATATTTACATAATTGAAATATCAGAATAACTATAATTCAGCTAATAAGGTGCACCTTTCTTCTCAGATCACTTCCTATAAAATTTATCAGCAGTTTTTGTACACCCACCCACCTCAAAGAATCATGGGGGATGTCCTGAATCTGGTCTCTGTGATGCATTTTGTCACATAAAAAAGTGTTCAAACTCATAAAAATGTTTAATATTTATATTTTAAAATTTAAATGTTTATTTTTTTATGTAAATTTGTTGAAACAAAAAGATATAATCTTGCATAAATCATGGAAATTCATTAAACACCTTTGGAATTCCTGAATAAATCCATGAAAAGAGAATAATTATGCATGTTAAATTGAAATTTCATGGCTAATTTGTGTCTTAAGAGAAAGCCAGTTGCATAAATCACAACAATAAATTACATCTGAATTGTTGTCTCCAGGTTCTTATCATCAAAGCCAGTTTAATGGAGTGTGGGAGCTGTGAAGAACCTCCCTAGATGCTGATATCATTTTGACTGCCCTGAGTTACAACACAGCATTTAGATAAACTTCTGCACAGCAGCTTGTAGACAAATACCTAGGCTTTATTTGGAACATAAATTGACCAGATACAGTTTTCATTATCAACCCAGTATTTAACAATTTCTGTATTTTTGTTCATTCTTTGAAGGGGAAAATGCAACTTTGTTATGTAATAATTACATAATGGTCTTAGACTTGTAAACTCTTTTCTGTTTGTGGTGAAGAACAAAGCATATACTCTCCACAGATAAAAAATTGGTTGCCAAGCTTATTCTTTTAATGATGAAATTCTGCTTCAAAAGATGCTCAAAAAACTGCTTCCAGAGTGCTGTGTGTGTTATTCTTGACTGCTCTGGAGTAAGGGAGATAAATGCTTCATATCTTCAGAAATAAGGGGATTTAGATCACCAGACTTAAGGATGTTGGGGACAATTATTTAATGAATCTCAGGTGCAAAAATGGAAAAAAATCTGTGTTGAACACCTTCAAAAAGGTCCTTGACCAATCAAAAGGTGATTCCATATGAAAAATCATTTTTTAATTTTTACCTTATTAAAAGACATTTTTCATTTTTTTAAAAGGCATATTTCAACAAAATATGTGATTTTATTAACTTTTTGTTGTGAAAACACACAATTTTAAAATTAGAATTAGATTTTTTATTTATAAACAAAGTGAATAATAATTACCGGTGTGATATATTTTTCACAGATTAATCCTTATTGAGACATTTTTCATTTTTAAAAATTAACAATATGTGATTTTATTATTTTTTACACAATTTTAAAATTAGAATTAGAATTTCAATACTTTAAAATATGACTAAAAAGGTAGCATTATGCATCTAAAATGTGGAAAGAAGTCAGAGAATATTGTTTTTTCATTTTATATGACTTAACATTATTTGCACCAGCTGACCGCAGTCAATTATAGTGTCTACAGACTTTGCGGTAAAGGGTGTTAAAGCTGATTTTTCAAGAATAGACTAATTCTAGGTTTGCGAATGAATTTTTAGCACAAGCGACAACTGCGATAAAATGTAAACAAGTAAAAATGTTTTCACAGAATGATAATTTCTACAGACACATGATTTATTTTAATTTATTCAGACCTCCAGTGATACATACATTACTGCATTGGAAGAACAGAAATAATGAAATGAGTCAGATCTGTCTAATAAACTTAATACATAAGCTACATAAGTAAAATTCATTAAGAATTTTTCACAGTAAGGAAGGTTATGACCAAAAAATCCTGAAATACTGTCAAGGTCTGCATGATAATACTTATTCTGAGTTCTAACCATGCATCATACATGTAGTGTAGAATGTCACTTAGCACCATGGCATGCCTCTTGTGGTTCTTAGGACTTTATTTATGCTTTCGCAGCTGACATTCATGTTTTTTCAGTTTGTCGGAGACTGTTTTTTGTTATTTTTTCATTTATATGTAGGTGTTGACTGTCACTTTTGAATTAAGTCTCAGTCAGTGATGCTTATATGAGCATGATCTATTAAGTATATCATTGTACTGAAATATTAATAAATTCCAAATTTAACTGATGAAGAAATTTGGCATATTTACATAATTGAAATATCAGAATAACTATAATTCAGCTAATAAGGTGCACATTTCTTCTCAGATCACTTCCTATAAATTTTATCAGCAGTTTTTGTACCCCCACCCACCTCAAAGAATCATGGAGGATGTCCTGAATATGGTCTCTGTGATGCATTTTGTCTCATAGAAAAGTGTTCAAACTCATTAAAATGTTTAATATTTATATTTTAAAATTTAAATGTTTATTTTTTTATGTAAATTTGTTGAAACAAAAAGATATAATCTTGCATAAATCATGGAAATTCATTAAACACCTTTGGAATTCCTGAGTAAATCCATGAAAAGAGAATAATTATGCATGTTAAATTGAAATTTCATGGCTAATTTGTGTCTTAAGAGAAAGCCAGTTGCATAAATCACAACAATAAATTACATCTGAATTGTTGTCTCCAGTTTCTTATCATCAAAGCCAGTTTAATGGAGTGTGGGAGCTGTGAAGAACCTCCCTAGATGCTGATATCATTTTGACTGCCCTGAGTTACAACACAGCATTTAGATAAACTTCTGCACAGCAGCTTGTAGACACATACCTAGGCTTTATTTGGAACATAAATTGACCAGATACAGTTTTCATTATCAACCCAGTATTTAACAATTTCTGTATTTTTGTTCATTCTTTGAAGGGGAAAATGCAACTTTGTTATGTAATAATTACATAATGGTCTTAGACTTGTAAACTCTTTTCTGTTTGTGGTGAAGAACAAAGCATATACTCTCCACAGATAAAAAATTGGTTGCCAAGCTTATTCTTTTAATGATGAAATTCTGCTTCAAAAGATGCTCAAAAAACTGCTTCCAGAGTGCTGTGTGTGTTATTCTTGACTGCTCTGGAGTAAGGGAGATAAATGCTTCATATCTTCAGAAATAAGGGGATTTAGATCACCAGACTTAGGGATGTTGGGGACAATTATTTAATGAATCTCAGGTGCAAAAATGGAAAAAATCGAACACCTTCAAAGGTCCTTCAAGGTATGACACCGGTAATTGACCAATCAAAATGAAAAAGTCAAATTATTAGGTCCATATATATAAAATTTTTTTCTTTTCTTTTGAGGCGTTTTTCTATTTTCTTCCATGCCATTTTTACAACTTTGGTACCTGTGCCTAGTAAATTTAAATTGAGTGTTTTCAAACAAAAAGTTAATAAAATACTTTGTGAATAAATAAAGGTTTTTAACTATTTTTTTCATGGCATATTTCCTGTAGTGCACGAGGTGTTTATAAACACAGTGAAAACATGGTGTATTTTATTCCGAAAAACCTGTTTTTTTGTCAGCTAATGTGACAGGTAATGTTTAAAACACAAATACCTGATTTTTAATAATTTATAAATTATATAGTGAAAACAATTACCGGTGTGATACCTTGAAATTTGAAAAATCATTTTAATCCTTATTGAAGACATTTTTCATTTTTAAAAGGCATATTTCAACAAAATATGTGATTTTATTAACTTTTTGTTTGAAAACACACAATTTTAAAATTACAATTAGAATTTACATTATTTTTCACAGATTTCTGTTTGAAAATTAACAATTAAGGTTATTTTTTACACTCAATACTTTAAAATATGACTAAAAAGGTAGCATTATGCATCTAAAATGTGGAAAGAAGTCAGAGAATATTGTTTTTTCATTTTATATGACTTAACATTATTTGCACCAGCTGACCGCAGTCAATTATAGTGTCTACAGACTTTGCGGTAAAGGGTGTTAAAGCTGATTTTTCAAGAATAGACTAATTCTAGGTTTGCGAATGAATTTTTAGCACAAGCGACAACTGCGATAAAATGTAAACAAGTAAAAATGTTTTTACAGAATGATAATTTCTACAGACACATGATTTATTTTAATTTATTCAGACCTCCAGTGATACATACATTACTGCATTGGAAGAACAGAAATAATGAAATGAGTCAGATCTGTCTAATAAACTTAATACATAAGCTACATAAGTAAAATTCATTAAGAATTTTTCACAGTAAGGAAGGTTATGACCAAAAAATCCTGAAATACTGTCAAGGTCTGCATGATAATACTTATTCTGAGTTCTAACCATGCATCATACATGTAGTGCAGAATGTCACTTAGTAGCATGGCATGCCTTTTGTGGTTCTAAGGACTTTATTTATGCTTTCGCAGCTGACATTCATGTTTTTTCAGTTTGTCGGAGACTGTTTTTTGTTATTTTTTCATTTATATGTAGGTGTTGACTGTCACTTTTGAATTAAGTCTCAGTCAGTGATGCTTATATGAGCATGATCTACTAAGTATATCATTGTACTGAAATATTAATAAATTCCAAATTTAACTGATGAAGAAATTTGGCATATTTACATAATTGAAATATCAGAATAACTATAATTCAGCTAATAAGGTGCACATTTCTTCTCAGATCACTTCCTATAAATTTTATCAGCAGTTTTTGTACACCCACCCACCTCAAAGAATCATGGAGGATGTCCTGAATCTGGTCTCTGTGATGC